>NC_061104.1:44536056-44596056 GCF_015104395.2 Macrobrachium nipponense
AATGACAATTTTTCCCCTTTTTTCGGAATCTGTGTGGGACGGTCGTATCAAGAGAGCAACAGTTCTATGGTGGAATGTCAAGAAAAAATACAAACGTCTCTTGCTAATTTGTTCTTCGTTGACACTTTTCAGTACTTGGTGATTTCTAAGCCTTGATTCCTGCCCTCCGCCAGATGGCGTGGCAGCTCTGGTGGGTATTTTTCGTTGTATTGGCCACCGGTTTAACCCTGATGACCTCTTGACTTAAAGTTCTCATTCGTATCACTTTCAGAGTTCTTTTCAGTTGCAGTAATCGAGTTTGTTGTCGTCGTATCGATTGATTTTTGGGTAAATCTGTCATTGTTTTCTTTGTATTATATTTATTGTTTTATGACGTTTCACTCTGTCTTTTGTGCTTTTCATTTTATGTCGTTTGTTATGAATTTCCTGGTAATGTTAACTTTGAAGAAGTGTTAGAGTTCTATTTTAGTCCTCAAAGGCGTAGGGCACATTTTCTTGACTTGAAGGGTCATCCTCGTAGGAGGGTAATGCCCTAGTGCACCTCAAGCGGTGCACTGTAGGCATTACTCTTTGCAGCGTCCCTTCTTCCCCTAGCTGCAACCCCCTTTCGTTCCTTTTACTACACCTCCTTTCATATTCTCTTTCTTCCATCTTACTTTCTATCCTCCCGTACCAATTGATTCGTAGGGCATCTGCGAGTTGTTCCTCCTGTTACACCTTTCAAAACTTTTACCGTCAATATCCGTTCCAGCGCTGAATGACCTCATAGGCCCAAGCGTTTGGCCCTCTCCTTAAATTCTATGTTCAATTCAATCAATTCATGGTCATAGAAACAAGCCAGAGGCAAAACTTTACTTGTTGATTCAAAGGACGAAAGTGGAAATATATTAGGAATGATAACTTGCATTGCCTTCCTCCTCGATACCTGACAGAGAGGTCAGCAGGAACAGTAAATGTATATATATCGCGACGAACCTTTGCAACGGCTCCGGAGCCACTTGGTATGTCCAGAGTAACCTCGGCACGTGAGCAGGAATAGCGACGGTGTTTACTGTGTAGTCTTCCTCGGTCTTTGTTTTGAAAACCTGGCCGACTCTCCAACGCGTTGTTAGCCTTGGGGGCCCAGTGCACAGGTGCTGATTTCGTCTTAACACTGTGTTCTTGCTGATGAAGGATAAAATACATACAATAACCAATTGTCCACGGAAACTACATCGAGTTTTGATATCACGGATTTTCTCAGATTCTTCGAGCCGTCTCCCGCCTCCAGATTGAAGTCCAAGCTCCTGTTCCTTAGCTGTTTGTTATTCATTCTCATGACGAGATATTCGTATGACAGAAAGTCTCCTTTCTGAAATACTAAAGCAGACTTTAATTAAACAACGATGGGTCTCGAGTTTTCCCTTGAAATTGTTTCATATTGCCACTGTATATACATATTTTATATATTGTATTTTTTAAATTGGTATACGATGCATTGTTACCTTTTTTTATTGTATATATGTTAAAATCATTCGATGTTGTTGGTCATTCTGGTATGTTCTTGATCATAATATGTTCCTCATGTTTAACTTCCAATGTAATATTCTGTTTTTCTGACTGTGTTCGCCTTTGTATCGATTTGTATCAGTTCTTTCTGGTGATAGAAGTTCACTCTCGACGTGGTTCGGAAGTCACGTCAAGCCGTCGGTCCCGTTGCTGAATAACTATGGATTCCATGCAACGTAAAAACACCATACAAACAATTAAACAAACAAACATTATAACAGTTCTGACTAGCTGCTCAAACTGTAAAAAAAAAAAAAAAAAAAAAAAAAAAAATACTCGCAGTTGATGATGGATTAAATCTAGAACTACCCGAAAGCTTTTTCAGAATACAAGGTTCTTCGCACCGTCACTTTGGTCCCTAGCTGTATCTCCGTTCATATTCTGTCTTACATCTGACTTTCCACCCTCTCTAACAATTGTTTCATAGTCCACCTGCGAGGTTTTCCTCCCTTTACACCTTTCAAACATTTTTACCGTCAATTTCCGTTTCAGCGCCTGGCCTAAATTCTGTACTCTATTTTCTATTCTGGATAGAAATGCGGAGAGGAGAGAGACGGCTCGAAGAATCGAAGAAAAAGCGTGACATCAAAACTCGATGTGGTTCCTGTGGAAAAATGGTAAAAATGTGAACTTTCACCCAAATTTGTGCGATGATAAACTACGTATTACATTTGCTCTCTCTCTCTCTCTCTCTCTCTCTCTCTCTCTCTCTCCTCCGAGTGGGAAAGTAGGATGCTACCCATGGCATGTACCTCCAGACTATACGTTTCTTTATAATATGTTCTCCAGAGGTCACAAAAGTATCCAAAACCGTCAACCGTCCCGGTGGACATAACCATCCATGGCATGAGCAAAAGTGGAGTTACTGCCATCCGAGAGATAAAATATTCTGAAGGGGCCATACCTGTTAACCCTGAACATCTAAGAACCCTTAGGGGGTTAGTTCCGTCAGTGGACCTCATGCGGTGCACTGTAGGCATTCTTAAAGTTCTTTGTAGCGTGCCCTCAGCCCCTAGCTGCAACCACTTTAGTTCCTTTTACTGTACCTCCTTTCATATTCCCTTTCTTCATCTTACTTTCTTCAACCCTCTCCTAACACTTGATTCACAGTGCAACTGCTTTGAGGTTTACCTTCCTGTATCACCGTTCAAACCTTTTACTGTCGATTTCCAGTTCAGCGCTGAATGACCTCATAGGTCCTAGTGCTTGGCCTTTGGCCTAAATTTTATATTCAACTCAACTCAACTGAGCGTCTAAGATAAGGAAAGGGGGAGTGGACAAGGCGTGAGACAGGCCAGGTTCCATCGAACTGTCATCACTGCTGGAAAAGACTTTGGGAGACATCCTACCCCCAATGAACCAAAGAGAAGCGTCAGTAATTCACTAATTGCACAGCAGTGCAGTTGGCTGGTCCCATACGACCGCATAATACTCATTATAATGTGGGTTAGGCAGCCGCTTCTTTATAAAATGTAACAGGAAAGTAAATGCATTGCCCGGAAGAGAACGCCGGAAGACCGGTATATATTGAGTAGTTCAAATATCAGCTGAATGTGTCTGGGGGAAATCTTGCCTGTGGAGTGTGTTGATGCGAAAAGTTTTTCTTCTAAGACGATAACAGGATTCCTCATATCTTTCTCTCTCTCCCAGTTCAACGAAGAACTCTTCTTTCGAGTGATAATGTCAGTTGTGAGTGATAGAAAATCTTCAATTCAGAGTCTTTAATCAGTTGTTATCTGATATATGTCTGTAATCACTTAAAGTTGGGAATTTTGAATGGGGTAGCTCACGTCTTATCATGTTCACCATTAATTAAATGGTTAATCTAATATATATTGGAGAAAATTTGTATTTTTGTTTCCATTTCCTGCCCCCTGGAGACTGCACGTCGCCAGTTGCAAATTGATCCACATAAGTGACCTTTTTTTTTTTTTTTTTTTTTTTTTTTTTTTTTTTTTTTTTTTTTTTTTTTTTAAGATAGCTCATATATTATGGGGTTGATTAGACCGAGATTGTTTTTGCTTTTCACTCCTTTCCATAGATTTTTAAAAAGTCACAAGAATTAAGATAAAATATGATGAAGAGCATCGAAAGACACAAGACTTGTTGCTGTCATGATCATATGTTATGCAATATAGACATGAATCGGTGGAAAGACCTCTTTACAATTATGATAAGTATATTTTTCTGTAACTCTGCGCATTTGACTCCGGGCTGCAGTGAACAGAGTCTGACATGGAAAATTATTTCCCCTTGGGAATTCGTAGTACGGTTCCTTTTAGTTTTTGGTAATAGAAAACTATTGTGCCAGTTTTGTCTGTCGGTCCACACTTTCTTCTGCCCACCTTCAGATCTTGAAAAATAGTGAGGCTATGTTGATCATCCACCTTACAATCATCAAACGTACCATTGCAGCCATCTAACCTCAGCGGTTATTTTATTTAAGGTTAAAGATAGCCAAGATTGTGCGTCTGGCTGAAAGTTTCATGGGCCGCAACTGAGAATTTCACACAGTATTATACGCTGTACAGAAAACCCGATTGCACTGAAGAAACTTCGGCGTATTTATTACTTATTTATATCTCGTCATGTCTCTACAACACATTTCATTTATCTGTCAGTTCAGGTTGCATTGTTTCAAGTCTTCAAACTCGATATAACGATACGTGTTCCTTTCCGTGTTTACCGTCAGATTGGTCAGTTGCCATCTGCTATCTTATGCCTTCTTGATACGCCTATCGGAAGGCGCAATGGGAGGTTACGGAGAACTTTTCGTACCCCGTCAGGGATAATTTATTTATTTTATTTTTTTTATTTTATTTTATTTTTTTCCTTACTGAGAACGTTCCTGAAATGTAAATATTGCCTTTTTCTCTCTCTCTCTCTCTCTCTCTCTCTCTCTCGTATACTGTATGTTCCCTCCAAATCTGGTGTTCCCAGTAACCCACAATCTCTCTCTCTCTCTCTCTCTCTCTGTATACCAAACTCGTCATCTGTATACTGTATGTTCCTTCCAAATCCGGTGTTGTTTCCTGTAACCCACAATCTCTCTCTCTCTCTCTTCTCTTCATATACTGTATGTTCCCTCCAAATCTGATGTTCCCCAGTAACCCACAATTCTCTCTCTCTCTCTCTCTCTCTCTCTCTCTCTCTCTCTCTCTCTCGCACACACACACACAACAGTAGCGCTCCATACCTATGGCACCACCCAACCGCTTTGGGCATCAGGTAGATGACATATGGCGGAGATCACCTTTCGCATTTTGAAGACCTTTGTGAATTCACACAGGAAGCCGATGGCTTTTTAAATCCTCCTCGGCGACAGATTTCCTCCGGACGTTTAACCTTGTTTTCTTGTTCACAAATTTGACGATATCAGTATTTTTCCTCTTGGTGCAGTTTCCGGTGTCGTACGTACTTCCGACGCACACGCACGGCAAACAAACGGATTCCAATTCGTTTTCGTCATTACTCTCTCTCTCTCTCTCTCTCTCTCTCTCTCTCTCTCTCTCTCTCTCAAATACAATTTGTCATTATTTTGAAGGGTTATTCCTGCTGATTTGATCATATACGCATATTTTCTCTCGTGACTGGAACCAATGTCTTGCAGATGTTAGGCAGTTTTAGTTTTCTGTAAAAGAAAACTATTGAGATGGCAATTTGTCTGTCCGTCCGCACTTTTTCTGTCCGCCCTCGAATCTTAAAAACTACTGAGGCTAGAGGGCTGCAAATGGCTATGTTGATCATCCACCCTCCAATCATCAAACATACCAAATTGCTGCCCTCTAGCCCTAGTAGTTTTCTTTAATTTAGCTTAAAGTTAGCCATAATGGTGCGTCTGCTAAAGCTTTAGGACAGGCCACCACCGGGCCGTGGCTAAAAGCTTCATGGGCCACGGCTCAAACAGCATTATGCACTGTACAGGAAACGCTTTTGCGCCGAAGAAACTTCGGAGCATTTTTCACTTGTTCATCCACAAAATCAGAATGTATGACTCATTATTCTAGCAGTTAATTTGCGAAGAGGGTTCTTGGTTTTATAAAAAAAAAATACATTTATATATATATATATATATATATATATATATATATATATATATCTATATATATATATATATATCTTATATATATATATATGTGTGTGTGTGTGTGTGTGTGTGTGTGTGTGTATATATATAATATATATATATATATATATATATATATATATATGATATAATATATATATAAAAGAAAGTTGGGGAATGTTACAAATGCGGTCACCGCCGGTTCTGAAAAGGAAGGTTGTTCGCACCGAGATAATATTTTATCGTAAACGATTAGAAAAAGTTCGTGGTAATCTGCGCTGCAGCTGATTGGATCCAACTGTATTTTCCTCCTCAAGTTTCGTCGTTACGCATCAGTTTATTGATCAAGAAGTTAACATCAAAAGTGATTCATTCATTTTCTGTCGGAGAGGCGTCACACCAGAGGCGATAAGAGTCGTTTGTCAAGATATCATCATAACGAAAGAGATAAAGAGAGAGAGAGAGCTGTTTGCGCTCTTGACTCCTGTTGGTTTAGCTCTCTTTAGACAAAACGTAATTATATAGTAAAGCTAGCCGTCACTCATCCATGATTCAAGTAATAAAGAAACTTTATTTTAGGAAACGAGAGGTCTCCGCTTTCAGCTGTCATTCCGAAGCCTTAAATAAGGTCATAACGTCATATACTTACGCCCATCGACGTACACATATTGTCTGACGTCAACGGGAAATGCTCTATGATTAAGACGTAAAGGAAGGGGAATTAAAACAAAAGAACTGTTTTTAGACGGGTCTGCATTGTTTTCATCCTTAAGCTTGTAAATCTTTTTCGGATCGATACAAGGTTTTTTACAGCGTGCCTTCGGCCCCTAGCTGCAACCCCTTTCGTTTCTTTTACTTCGCATCTTACTTTCCACCCTCTCCTAACTATTGGTTTTATGGTGGAACTGCTTTTGAGGTTTTACTCCTTTTACACCTTTCAAACCTTTTGCTCTCAATTTCTGTCTTAGCGCTGAACGTCCTCGTGGGTCCCGGTACTTGGTGTTTGGCCTGAATTCTGTATTTAATTCAATTCAGAATAGTATGCCAAGTGCTTTGTAAATCATTGGAATATCGGTTTTTTATTTATTTATTTTTTTTTTCATAGTGAACTCTGGGTTTACGATCTGGATACAGGTCATCAGAAAATTAGTCATGGGGTCGATTTTCAGATTCTGTCTTGATGTCCGCGCCCTTATGTATGTAATGTACCCAATGCTCCTAGATCCTACCCAGCGCATCAGTGGCGTGGTCGGTTTGGTCTTGGCCTGCCACCTCGGTGGCTGCGAGTTCGATTCTAGGGCACTCTGTTGACGTGTGAGAGATGTGTGTTTCTGGTGACAGAAGTTCACTCATGGCGTGGTTCGGAAGTCACACAAAGCAGTTGGTCCCGTTACTGAATAACCACTGGTTTCATGCAACGTAAAAACACAAAACAAACAAACAAACAAACCTAGATCCTCCCAGTCAGAGGGTCACATTTAAGAAGTGACATTTGTTTAAATTAATATTTGCTTATTGGAGATTTCTCTTACGCGGATTATCTTATTGTACTCGCATCTTCATTCCTTATTCTAATTTTGTTCCTTGTCTGTTGGCCATTATAGAGCAGAACTATGCCTTTAGGTTCGTTTTGTAAGAATGAATGTAAATTAGTCATGATAATGATGATAATGTGCTGTAATACTGGCTTAAATCGTATATAGTATTTTACTGCTTATGAGACACATTACCCTGTGTTTGGCAAAGTCTGTGTGCAGGTTTTTCTGAACATTGCAATTCTTGAGAAGGTGACTTCTCTACCTCTCTGCTCTGAGTTATTTGAAGTGCCTGGATACTCACCATTCCATTTTCAAGCGCCTCAGTGGCGTGGCCGGTATGGCCTTGGCCTGCCACCTCGGTGGCTGCGAGTTCGATTCTAGGGCACTCCATTGACGTGTGAGAGATGTGTGTTTCTGGTGATAGAAGTTCACTCTCGACGTGGTTCGGAAGTCACGTCAAGCCGTTGGTCCCGTTTTTGAATAACCACCAGTTCCATGCAACGTAAAAACACCATACAAACAAAAGCATTCCATTTTCTCTCCAAAGGTCGGTGAGATTTCTGTCCTTGTTGCTCTTGTAAGCGGTGTTTTCTAGGGAGGGTAATCGCGTACACGTTGTTTCATAGGTGTATTATTGTGCTTAACTGCGTCAATTGTATTATAGCCACGTGCAACTGTATCATTTCTTATAGAATGGAAGTAAAAGTATATTTTATGGTAGCGGTCGTCAGATTTATACAGCATAGAGAGAGGTTGATGATAGATTAAGCCAGCTTTGTACTGGCACGGGCTCTTGGTTCTTAGCAGCCCGTAAGAGAGAGAGGGCCAGACAGTTACGCAGTCTCCCGGAAGAGGGCTACATATCAGTGTACTATAATGAATTGTCTTGACCTTAGACCGCTCAGTCCAGAAAGCTGCCTTGGTCTGGATGGAGGTTTTTCAAAAAACGACGAGGTTAATGTGATATAATTTAAACAAGGCAAGGTTCCTTATTTCACTGTCGGAATAACAGGGTGCAACTAATGCAACCAACCAAAAAATATGCAAATTCCTCACTGCAAAGGGAATACGGTAAGAAATAGCAAATCATTCAATGAAGACGCTTGTTTCTACTTACTGTTCGATACATTCTCCAAGTCAGGTGAAGTATTTGTCGATGACAAGAGCAAAACACACCCTTGTTCTTAAACAATTTTGAGTATATTTCATTTTCGAAAAAAAGTTGTTCACAAGCATCTGTATGCCCCTTCGAACCCTATCTGCAACCCTTTCATTTCATTTTACTGTACCTCCATTCATATTCTTTCCTCCATCATACTTTCCACCCTCTTCTTACAATTGTTGAATAGTGCAGCTGCGAGGTTTACCTCATTTGTAACCTTTTTGCTGTCAATTTTCCTTCCAGCGCTGAATGACCTCATATGTCCCAGCGCTTGGCCTTTGGCCTACATTGTATACCACTAGACAACAAACTCTCTCTTAAAAAATAAAAATAAATAAATAAAAAACTGGTGAAAGATACGAGGTAACTTCTAGGAAACTAGGTAACAACAGGGTGTTAAGTTGGCGGTGGCGGACTAGGTTGGAATCCGCTCCCCTCCCCCTCCCTCGGGCGACCCCTACTCTAGTATAACCTGCTTATCTGCGTAATTTGTTTATCGCCACAGCATTTCATGGGAATGTGTTTTAGGCTGAATTTGTTGTGAAGCCTGATTGTGACCTTGAAAAATGTTTCATATCAGGAGGTCACTGCGTAAATTGTTCAGACGCCAGTGTGTAGTTTTTTTTATATACCAGATGATTATGTCTATTTATTTAATACCAGTGTGTAACCATGTATGTTATATGGCCAGTTAATCATTGTAAATCGTTTTCTTGGGATAGTGTAATAGGATAGATTGGCTAGCCCTGTAGGGGAGTAGTGCCGTTGGTGAGGTGCGCAGTAGCTACTTAGATTCTTTGCTGCGTCCCTCGCTGAACTTCTAAGATTTGAAGGATTCGTTTATTGGTCGAATAAGGTGGCGTCACAGTGACAGGGACTCAATCGTTCGACGGCCAAACAGGATTTAGAGTTTGGAATTTTGAGAGAGAGAGAGAGAGAGAGAGTTGCCGCAGTTGATTGAATGGCTGGTTTAATAAAACAAGCTGTCGTGGCAAGAACCATGGCCGATTCAGTATGTTGTCAGCTTTTACCAGCTTTTATGTATGATTTTGTGCCGGTATGAAGTCGAAGTATTTATGGTGAATGTTTATTGAAGTTCTCCCTTTTCTAATCCAGAACATCCATGATCAGAACCCCGTATCATTGCGACTTCCTGTTACGTGAACAAATCGATCAGTCATTTCGTTATAAGAATAAATTAGAGGAAGATTCCTTTCCGTAATAGCGTCCATATATTAATGGCTGTACCACCTCTCCTCTCTGCCCAAAATAATCCTTATCTATTGGATAAATACTTGTTCATTACCAAAGCAAGTGAAGCTCGTATTTTATCCTCATTTCACTCTCCTGTTACTCTGCTGGACTTACCACCAGATGAGGTATCCTTGACTTCCCACGGCGCATGCGCGACTCGTTTGCATCAGAAGGATCAAATGAGAATCGCTGTCTCTCTTCCAAACCAGCGACCATCACCCTGGAACCTGTGGTGTGCGCGCATCGGCAAGATCCGTTGAGACCTGTAAATCTGAGATAATAAATAAAAGTCTCGTCAGGGAGCTATTTGTAGTTTTAAGAGTTTAAAGTGTTCATGTTAATTCCTCCTTTGAAGAGAATAGTGGTTCTTTATGAATTTGGGTTAGAGTTTAATGAAAAATGTCAGTATAACGAAATTGGACATCTTGAATCCTTACTACCTCCAGCTGTTCCCA
This sequence comes from Macrobrachium nipponense, assembly GCF_015104395.2. Lineage (NCBI taxonomy): Eukaryota > Metazoa > Arthropoda > Malacostraca > Decapoda > Palaemonidae > Macrobrachium > Macrobrachium nipponense. Next base: position 44,546,080 of record NC_061104.1, read on the forward strand.
TTGGTTTCTTGCTACTGTGTAAACAATTTATCTACTTTTGCCTGCTTTAAGAAAATGATTAAATGAATAGATAAAAGAAATCCTTGGTGTGGATCCCGTAAGTCTAGATACGCTCTTGAACTGTCAAATTGTTATTTTATAGTTTAGTTTGCTTGAAGTGACTCCAAATACCCACATCAGGTCTTTTATACATAACTACAACTATAACACACACGCCTTTGAATATCCCATTGGGGGTTAGTGCCATCAGGTCACTTCACGCGGTGCATTGTAGGTATTACTTAGGCTCTTTGCAGCATCCCTTCGGCCCCTAGCTGCAACCTCTTTCATTCCTTTTATTGTACCTCTGTTCCTATTATCTTTTTTTCCATCTTACTTTCCACCATTTTCTAACACTTGTTTCATAGTGCAACTGCTCTGAGGTCTTCCTCCTGTTACACCTTTCAAACCTCCTTTACTCTCTTGGTTTCCATTTCAGCGGTGAATGACCTCACGGGTCCCAGCGCTTGGACTTTGGCCTCAGTTGTGTATTTCGATTCCACACGCGTTCGAGGGGGCGGGGGTTGGGGGGGGGGTGGGGGGGGGGGGGGGGGGCCGCTCGTGCCGGCATAAGGCTGGTTTATTAATCCAAACAGACCAACTAAGCCATTGCCAGTAGGTCTAGGATACTGGATAAACAACAGCACCCCCCCATCCCCCCCCTTCATTCCCACCCAGATGTTTTTCATTGACGTTGTTGCTTCAACTACTGCAAATCGTTTGCAGTAGTGTCATTTCTTATTGCAAAGTATTTTAGAAAACGTATTTGGTTTCTCCCTTCGTCACTCGACAAAAAGATTGTGCTAAGAAAATTATTCAAGGTTTTTGGGAAAAGCTATGTGTATTCTGAGAATATATTTTTAAATTATTTTATTCTGCTGTGTTCTGGGATAAGAATTGGAGTGCCACCATATTTCGTATCCTAAATTCCAGCATTGTTTTCTGGTCGAAATTTCGTTCGATTACATTCAAATCTTCACAGACTGTACCATCCACCACTTAATACTAGATATTTCGTTGGTTCTGGGGTTTGGATTTTGGCTGATGTGAGGTTCGGTGGGACACTTCTTTTTTTTTAGTTTTTTTTTCCTATTGTAACCATATCATGGAATGGCCTTCCTAATGCTGTAGTTGAATACGTTAGAAATTCAGGAAAAGTTTAACTTTTCACTTTCATATTTCTTTTTACCGTGCTGGTCTGCCTTCCTGACTTGTGACGTCCTTGGCATTGCACCATTCTGAGCTTCTCCAAATGGTGTTGTAGGGTTTAAGGTTGGATAATAATAATAATAATAATAATTATAATAATTGGGAAAAACTCTCTTTCGCGAGAGTTTATATAATTTTCTAAGAGGTCCACAATAAGGAAAAATGTTGCGAGTTTGTCTATAATTTAAAAACCCTTTACAAAGCTTTCGAACTCTTCCCGGGTTTTCTTAGAACAATAATAATAATAATTATTATATTTTGGTAGAAGACCCTCTTTTAGGCAAATGCTGTCAAAGACAATAGCAGAATTAAGAGAGTTGATTTTATTATATGTTTTTTTTTCTATTTTTCTTACAATTCGCTTCTCAGGCTTAGCGATGTTTCTGAGTCACTGGCCAATTTTCATTTTGGGAATTCCTAAAAATGATAGAAATAAAAGATCGCCTTCAGCATTTTTATAATTTTTAGAAATTCCCAATATGAAAGTTGGCCAGTTACTCAGAAACATCCCTGAACCTGAGAAGTGAATTGTAAGAAAAATAGAGAAAATAATAATAATAATAATAATAATAATAATAATAATAATAATAATAATAAAATAATAATAATAATAATAACAATAATAATAATAATAAGAATTAACCATCTGATGTTCATGGACGACATCAAGCTGTATGGTAAGAGCATCAAGGAAATAGATACCCTAATCCAGACTGTAAGGATTGTATCTGGGGACATCAGGATGGAGTTTGGAATAGAAAAATGCGCCTTAGTCAACATACAAAAAGGCAAAGTAACGAGAACTGAAGGGATAAAGCTACCAGATGGGAGCAACATCAAACACATAGATGAGACGGGATACAAATACCTGGGAATAATGGAAGGAGGGGATATAAAACACCAAGAGATGAAGGACACGATCAGGAAAGAATATATGCAGAGACTCAAGGCGATACTCAAGTCAAAACTCAACGCCGGAAATATGATAAAAGCCATAAACACATGGGCAGTGCCAGTAATCAGATACAGTGCAGGAATAGTGGAATGGACGAAGGCAGAACTCCACATCCAGAGAAAACGAGGAAACATATGTCAATACACAAAGCACTACACCCAAGAGCAAATACAGGCAGACTATACATAACACGACAGGAAGGAGGGAGAGGACTACTAAGCATAGAGGACTGCGTCAACATCGAGAACAGAGCACTGGGCAATATCTGAAAACCAGTGAAGACGAGTGGCTCATGAGTGCATGGGAAGAAGGACTGATAAGAGTAGACGAAGACCCACAAATATACAGAGACAGGAAAATGACAAAGAGAACAGAGGAATGACACAACAAACCAATGCACGGACAATACATGAGACAGACTAAAGAACTGGCCAGCGATGACACATGGCAATGGTTACAAAGGGGAGAGCTCAAGAAGGAAACTGAAGGAATGATAACAGCGGCACAAGATCAGGCCCTAAGAACCAGATATATCCAAAGAACGATAGATGGAAATAACATCTCTCCCATATGCAGGAAGTGCAATACGAATAATGAGACCATAAACCACATAGCAAGCGAATGTCCGGCACTTGCACAGAACCAGTACAAAAAGAGGCATGATTCAGTGGCAAAAGCCCTCCACTGGAGCCTGTGCAAGAAACACCAGCTACCTTGCAGTAATAAGTGGTATGAGCACCAACCTGAAGGAGTGATAGAAAACGATCAGGCAAAGATACTCTGGGACTATGGTATCAGAACGGATAGGGTGATACGTGCAAATAGACCAGACGTGACGTTGATTGACAAAATCAAGAAGAAAGTATCACTCATTGATGTCACAATACCATGGGACACCAGAGTTTGTTGAGAAAGAAAGGGAAAAAATGGATAAGTATCAAGACCTGAAAATAGAAATAAGAAGGATATGGGATATGCCAGTGGAAATTGTACCCATAATCATAGGAACACTAGGCACGATCCCAAGATCCCTGAAAAGGAATCTAGAAAAACTAGAGGCCGAATTAGCTCCAGGACTCATGCAGAAGAGTGTGATCCTAGAAACGGCGCACATAGTAAGAAGAGTGATGGACTCCTAAGGAGGCAGGATGCAACCCTGAACCCCACACTATAAATACCACCCAGTCGAATTGGAGGACTGTGATAAACCCCCCAAAAAAATAATAAATAAATAAAAATAATAATAATAATAATAATAATAATAATAATAATAATAATAATAATGATAATAATAATAATAATAATAATAATAATAATAATAATAATAATATCAGTATTAGATTGTTGTTGTGTGTAGCTACGATAGTCAAGGAGCAACAAACGCCATGTTGTCACGGGCAGTCATCAAGCCCTCTGGATTTTACAGGATTTAAGATATTGATATCTGCAGTGAAGAAAGATAAGCAGATGTATGCACGCATGGTATGCATTTTGTTTGTGTATGAATACAGCAGATCATTACGGATGCATATTCATGCTATTATACTGTTTAATAATAGACTTGCTTATGTCAATGAACCAAGTAACGTTGCTGACCAGGAGGGAAGGGAGCAGGAAATGTTTGTTTGTTTGTTTGTATGGTGCTTTTACGTTGCATGGAACCTGTGGTTATTCAGCAACGGGACCAACGGCTTTACGTGGCTTCCGAACCACGTCGTGAGTGAACTTCTATCACCAGAAATACACATCTCTCACTCCTCAGTGGAATGGCCGAGAATCGAACCCGCGACCACCGAAGTGGGACGCTGATACCATACCAAACACGCCGCTGAGGCGCTTAGCAGGAAATGCTCAGACGTGTGACCTTTCCTATTCCAAGTCATTATCAAGGCTCTTGTGATAAGATAAAGTACTCTGCAGCTGGTGCTTGGTTTAGGACCAAATCACAGTCGTGAATATCTTTTGTCCAATTCAGGCAGGAAGGACTCCTTTTGTATGTATTTATTTTTTTAGCTACAGATAGCTTCACTTCTGCTCCCTGACGTCCGTTCTGTTAAACAAAGGCCACATGACACTGAAGGTTGCGTTGTACACACACACGCGCGCACACACACACACATCACCTTAAGCTTTAGTTTTTATTTGTATCTTTTCCTTAGGTAATTTTATATTATTTTTACGTTTTAAGGATTCTTAGAATTGTGCCATTTTAACCTCACCGTGGAGTGCGAATAGTATATAGTCTAAAAAAAAATCTAGACCAACCGTATATGAAATGCATTGCCGATGGATTTCGTCGTCATCATCTTTTTAGCTTGATCCCTAGTCGGGGTCGCTGTTTTGAATGAAGCCTTTCTGGGTGTTTCTAACGCTTTAAACGGCTCGTTTCAAAATTTGTTTCGTTAGATATTTCAGAGACAGGTGCCCCTCGCGACTCCAACTCTGCTCATTGATCGGATTTTATTTAGCTGCCTCTTGAAATTTTGGTTCCGTGAAATTTTCATTTTTCGCCGTTGCTTGGGGTTATCGAAACCAGACTTTATCTTTCCCATCAGACATATTTTTTTGCTTATGTTTATTATTTATCAGCGCCACAAGATACGTTAAGGAGCTATAGTAGATTGACATCAACCGGGCACTTTATGTCTAGGCCAGTCCCTTACGACGCTCCTGATTGGCTGTTGATAAACCAGTCACAGGGCTGGAAACTCTTTCTCTCGAGAGATTTGACATAGGCAGGATGGATGCACCACCTCTCTCCTGAGAGATACTTTTGAAAGACTTATCCCTCAGGAGAGGTGGAGCATAGATCCTACCCATGTGAACTCTCGAAAGAGACTGAGAGTTTCCAACTCTGTGATTGGCTTATCAACAGCCAATCAAGAGCGAGGTAAGGGACTGGCCTAGACATCAAATGCATGGTTGATGTGAATATACTATAGTATTAAATCCTATTTAATGCTACTTATGACGGCCAATGTTAATATCGGTTGAAACAAAACCAATAACGAAAACCACCTTTGCCATTTTTGGTGTCATGAGGATAAACCCACAGTGAACACAGAGGCCACTTATCTTCATTTTTATTACTCAGGCCATTTTTAGTTTTATGGAAAAGAAAATGATTGAGAAGGCTTTGTCTGTCCGTCCGCCCTCAGATCTTAAAAACTACTGAGGCTAGACGGCTGCAAATTGTTATGTTGATCGTCCACCCTCCAATCATCAGGCATACCAAATTGCAGCCCTCTAGCCTCAAGAGTTTTTTTTATTTTATTTAACGTTAAGGTTAGCCATGATCATGAGTCTGGCAACGATACTATAGGACAGGCCATCACCGTGGTTCAAGTTTCGTGGGCCGCGGCTCATACAGCATTTTACCGAGACCACCGAAAGGTAGATCAGTATTAGGTGGCCTTAATCATGCGCTGTACAGAACACTCGATTGCGCCGAAAAAAAACTACGTCGCATTTCATTTCTTACTTGTTTAGTGAAACTTGATAGTTGTGTATATTTGTGGTTGTAGGTCTTGGTGTTGTGTTTGACTAAAGACGATTATGGCGATAAGTATAAGCTGTTATCAAATAGGTGTTCATCACGAAATTCACAGTCAGCGAGTTCGGTATCTAGAATTTAATCATCAAATGGTTCTCTTTTTCAATTTGTGTTTGGAATTTAAACGTGAAAAATCTTCAGCGTACCAAGTGGTACCGAACTCATGATAACAAGTGGAAGAGAGATTACTGTCTTCAACAGTCTTTATCTGGCTTTATCTCTGCAAGTGCATGACAGAGCCACCAAGAGCCACTAAATTTGATAAAAGAAAACAGCATGTTTGGACAAAATACATAATAAATGTACGAAATAAAGATTAGAAATTATTAAAAAAAAAACTCTGAAACAAGTTAGCTAGGCATAGCATTACACGGAGGAGACTCGCAAATGAAATGAAATAAAAACTTTGTAACTGTTTTAACTGGAAAACATGGAAGCTCAAAGATGCGTAGAAGACTTATTAACGATTCCAGTCACTGAATAATTTTATTGATCAATGATTAGCTGTTCATTAGGAACCCGTGGACAATGCATTAAATGATCCCTCTTGGCCTCTGCTGCATCATCTGAAATCAGCCACTGGATATCATTCCAGAAGCTGTGGGAGTGAGCCTAAAGCTGCTATCTTGAAGACAAGATACTGCAATGGTAAGCCTGCAGTGTGTTCCTTCTGGCCCTGGTAAGCACAAGCCTGGTACCCACGAGTAGTGACTTTTAAAGCCAGAACCCTGGTACTCTTAAAGGAATAAACATTCCACACGAGGATTTTCATTCCTGGTTGATTGCATATCTTTTGAATCAGGATCTTGATCAAGCACTATCGTGTATAAAGCTCTTTTGATGGGCATGGAGGGAGCATGTGCAAAACGCAAAAATACATACTTCTTGAGACAGTAGAAGCCTGGAATGGAACCTGGATAACCTCAAGGATTCATCCATCTTTGTTAGATGGAAAGGAGTGTAAGTGAAGACTGGTTGCATCTCACTTGTATCCTCCTGTTCACGCCCAGGTTCCTTAAATAGTATTTTTTTCTTATATAAGGCCGCCTTCTGATTGTTGGAAGTGGTTAATTACGTAGGACTGAAGTTATTTCCAACCTTATGACTACAATTGTTATTGTCATTACCGCTGCTGTCACAGCTATTAGGAATTGCTCACTACACGGGTACACGGGTGTGGGACACAGCAGATCATCGTCATGTTCCATTATTTTAGGAAGGGAGTTACCCTAACCCGCTGCTGAAAATATCGGCAGGTGTATCATGAAACAATATAGGAAGAAAGCTCCAGTACTCTGTCAGTGAATCCAGGCTACAGGAACAAGAGACAGTAAATTTGCAAAGGAGAAGTGACAGATGAAGCAGTAAGATAAATTTTTAGGTTGAGATTCACAGTGAGACTTTTTAACTTTTGACTGAGAGGAATCAAGGTTCACTAGATTCATAGTCATTATTTTGCCGGTTCAGTTTAAATGCCTTGTAAACTTTCTCTCTCTCTCTCTCTCTCTCTCTCTCTCTCTCTCTCTCTCTCTCTCTCTCTCTCTCTCTCTCTCTCTGTGCTGGCTGAAATCACATCATGGTTATCAACATTATTGTTGTCGTTGTTGCTTTTATTTGTATTATGTTATAAAACGAAAAGGTTTGGCTGGCAGATTTCAATTAAAATGTTAATCAAGTCAAAAGCAACAAAATTAAAAAATAATAGAATCAGATATGGCAGGTCAAATTTATTACAACCAGAAAGCACACAAGCGGACGCACCCGTCGCTGGCGTGAGTCATCACGAACGTATTTTGATCCAGTTAGTTGTCCTATAGTAGATTCACATCAACCGTGCATTTGACGTCTAGGCCAATCCCTTACGACGCCCCTGATTGGCTGTTGATAAGCCAATCCCAGGGCTGGAAACTGTCTCTCGTGAGATTTCACATAGGCAGGATGTATGTTCATTTCACATAGGCAGGATATATGTTCCACCTCAATTAGAGGCACAAAAGTCAAGACTTAGTGTTCACCACTGAAGGACAACACTATAGCTTTCCATTCTCTTCCCCCTGGAAGTGAAACACAAATTTCCTCAAGATGAGAATCTTTTTCAATAAGTGATAGTCAATCTCTTGTCTGTCCTAAATAGAATATTTCTGGCCCAAGCAGCGTTTATGTCTATTATCAGTGGATAATATGGTTTATGTGTGATCTAAAGTATTGCACACTTGACAGTGGTAATCGGTAGTTCCCTCCTCATTGGAGAATCAGTCACTTGACAGAATTGTCAGATTATTTGTGTGGTATCTCAGTCCTCTCCTTTCAAACTTCAGAAGGGGTGTACATTAGCTGGCAGAGAAGGTGTAACCGTACTTTTGTGTCCTATCGCTACATATTGCACGTAATATTTCGTGCCACAAAGTTCTTGTGACTTTGTTCCTAAAATGCTTATATATCACTCTTCTAACTCAGATGAAGTTTGTGTCCACACCACTGTAACCATATTCCAACGAGATACAATTTACGATGTTTTTAATATCAATACTGTATGCTTTCCACTTCAATCCTTCAAGGTACATAAGAGCTTAGGTGTCATAGACTCAAACCTACCATTTTACCCTCCTTAGCTAGAAAGAGTATTCTACATCTTTTTTCCAATATCATCTACAGGTTTCATATCAGAACCCTGAGTGATTTTGCAGCCTCTAGTAGATTGATGGTGACTAATCAGGCACAAAATAATAATGTTTTATCAGTACAATCGTGTTGGCTTATAAGTACTGTAAGTACTACTATTCAGTTTCAGTAAAACAATGGTTTGCTCCTTAAGAATGTGGTTATTTCCCTCATTCTCCTTCTTCCAGTTGGGTCACTAACAAACAACTTTTGCTATTGAAGCCTCAGTACAAGAGGTAACATACCAAGGAATAATATCGTAATTACTCTGAAACCAGTCTTATTTGAGACTTGTACGCTAACCTCAAATTATTCTAGACTGTAAATTAATTTTTAAAATAATCTGCATTTTCTCTACATAGGTATTCATACCCATATTTTTTATTGGGTATCCTTTGCAAAGCTGGATCTGTTACAAATCTTGGAAACTGGTTTCGTGGCTATCGAAACTGGTCATTGACTGCAAGAAACTAGTTCTCAATTTTGGCAATATTATTTCATGTGGGGTTGTGGATAGCCGCCCAGATTCAGTTTTCCCTCAGCAGCCGGGAAGTTGAGGAATAGGATTGTAATAAAAGGCTTTGAGTTTGTACATTTAAGAAAAATGTAAATAAAGTACTATGTAGTATCCTTAAAAATTTACCATTTGTTCCTACAAGGATACAAACCCTTGTCTCTTAATGAAGGCTTACCCCTTAGGTTGGAGGAAATTATTTCGACATAATGCCTTCTGTTGACCTCCCACCCAGAAATGTCATCTTCCCCATGACTTTACGAACAAGGTTGGCATGCCTCCCCTTGTAGGAGCTGATGGCACTCCTGTTTATTGCCCTAAACAGGAGGCAAATTTTTTTAGTACAATTTTTCTGGGCAAACAGTGTGGCGAGTTAGTGTTGCCTCAGTCCAGCTCTCCTGAGATCAAGTTATGTAGAGAAGTCAAAACTTACTTCTTGGCCTAGACAGTTCTGGCAAGACAGACCTTAAAAGAATCCTTCCCACCTACTTTTAAAAGACTGCTGATTTCATTGCTCCTAAGATTATTACTACAGTACATACTGTATTTTCAAATGATTAGTTGGACATACAAGTGTTCCTTCTGTTTGGAGGACGGGAAACATTGCTGCATTATGTATGAGATTAAGTGCGCCCTCATACCTCTGTGAATATAGGGTAAGCCCATTTCAGTTACCCATTGTATCTAAGGTTTTTGAGAAGCTGCTTTCTCTGCATCTTGTAGGTTTGTTGAAGATAACAACTAGCTACCAGTGTAACAGTGTGGCTTTCATAAAGACCTTGGTACATTTGATGCGCTTTTGTCAAGAGGTGTTTTGATGAGGGTGCAAAGTCACACATGGTTAGTCCAGATTTTAGTGCAGCCTCATCTACAAGCTACGATTATTGGGAATTTGATATTTTAATTACTACTTTATATGCACAATCCAGAGGGTTTGCATTGATGGCCAGTATAATAGCTCTAGTAATATCGTTACAGGTGTTCCTCAGGGCATTGTTCCCAGACCTTTGCTTTTATCTATATTATTGGCATATGGCAAGGTCTGGAGAACAAAATGATTGTGTATACCAATGATGCAATTTTCTAACCGCTTCCTTCTCTACATCTTAGGTCTATGGGAAAACTGCTTCCTTCTCTGCGTCTTAGGTCTGTGGTTGCATATCCTTGAATAGATCTGAGACACAATATTCATGAATCGAACATGGTTTGGGGCTTGAAGTTTAACACTTATATAACTCAAAGTATGAATATTTTTGCTTATGCATCCTGATTTATATTTAAATGCATTGTTTTTTTATGTCAGTTACTTAAGATTTGAGGCATAACTTCTGATAAGAAATTTACCTTTGAGAAGCACTTGTGCAATATTTCTTCCTGTTTCTCATAAAGTTATTATCTCGCAGAATTGATTTTAAATGTTCTGCAACAAAGCCATATCGTAAGTGTTTCGACTCCCTTCTTCCTTGTTTGGCATATTGTTCTCTTCGACCTTGACTATCATCTCAAACTCTTTGATAGTTATGTCATCAGTTAAGTTATTTTCCCAACTCCTAATGTTCACTTTTGGCTTAGATGTAAAGTGAGCTCAGTATGTTTTTTGCATAAAATTTATTAAAACAACAAACATCCCCTGTAAACTCTGGAAAGTTTTCTAGTAACAGGTTTAATACTACCAAGTTTGCTAGCTTTGTTTGGCTACAGCTAAAATGTGGAATAGATTGCCTAGTGCTGTTGTGGAGTCTTCTAATCTCCAGATGTTTAAGCAAGAAGAAAATTCATTCCTGATCTCTGCTGATGTCTCCTGAATTGGTTTAATTTTCTGTTCCCTTATATTTATTAGTCAACTTTTCTTAAATTTTTCTCTCTGCAGACTATAAACCCCATAAAGGTTTTCAGCTGAAGATTTAAAGAAACAGAAAAATAACTTGCACGAAGATGTTCCTGTTGTCTATCCATCATAAGGGGACCTCCTTCATTTCCGTAGCCTAACAACGAAGAGTATTGGAGGATTGATGGTAACGTTCAAGTGAATCCACGTGGAGTTGCGTACATAGCATTAATGTACACCTGTCTCCAGAAATGACAGGTGGTCAAATATGAGCTGCCAAAACTGAGCAGCTTGTTGCTGTTGGGACAAGAACTGCACTGAGACATCCCTCAGTTTATCAAGGTGTGTCCACTGGACAAACCCTGTCTGCTACTGTGTCAGTTGACGTAGCCAGTTCACCCAGGTGCTTTGTCCATTTGCAGATAAGTTCAGGCTTTTCCCAGTTAATTACAACCTTCTCTCTTCCAGCTAAGTGTGGGCCTCACTCTCCCAGACTAAAATTGATGGCAAAGCTTCCTTCACAGGCATCAGTTGAATTTCCTTAAACAGGTATCAAGAAACCTTAAAAGTCTCTGCACAGTATAGAAAAGTGTACCAGTTATCTTCTCCACTGCTGCTCAACTTTTTTAAAACGGTAATGACGTACCATTACTAAACCATTTCTTAATGCGAGGCCAAGGGCACTCTCATTGGGAACCTGTCTCGCAAAAGGCTATTACTACTATTATGCCTTTTCAGAACAAGGTTAGCCCACATATTAACAGACAGGTATGAGAGAATGGTCTACATTTTTCCAGCTGACAAACAACCTCCTGAACTTTGCTCTTTTTGCCTCCAAACAGATGCCAGATAAGGCAGTCAACCATCCTGTTTAGCCAAACATCTGGGTCTATCATTAATGTAGCCTGAAACAGTCGTGACAACTGACTCCGTAGATACTGCCTGGAAAAGAGAGGACGTGGTAGCTTACGTGTCTGCTCTAGGGATCGAGGTGAATGTCCAGGCCAAGACATAAGACATCATGATCAGAAGGCTAGAGGGTTACTGGATAACATCACCCCCTCTACCTACATGCCGCACCAACGATGCAAAACCAACCAGACCTACCATCACCAGTTGTATGGTATTGAGCGGTTTATGGGCTAGAATGGCACCAGACTATGACACTCCAAACTAACTGAGCAGACCAGGTCGATGCTAAGAATGGGAGTATAGCCATTCCCGCAGCAGTCTAGAGACAAATCAAGAGAATGTCCTGGGACTGACCATGATAGCCCTAGAGGGCTGACAACAAGACTCTTCCCTATGTACTCCCAAGGAAACATGAGCATGAGATGAGTCAAGGTTGGTTCTCTTCTTCTCGGGATGCATGATTTACTGGTATTGATCAGAGTTGTGCACTGATGACCATGCACGGTTAGATCTGTACAACAGAATTGGTTGTAAGCTGATTTGCGCAAAGAAGACCTGTCCCACCCACAATCACCTGTCCTCCCAAACAATTACTAGTATTGTCATTATGGAATTGGAATTGAATATAAAACTTAAACCAAAGACAAAGCACTGTAACCTATGAGGTCATTCAGCAGTGAAAGAGAATGTGAGTAAAGAAATTTTTAAAGGTGGAACAGGAGGAAGACCTCGTGGCTGCAATAAGAAAGAATAATTGTTAGGAGGGTGGAAAGTAAAATAGATGGAAGAAAATGAGGGGTGATAACTGTTTTTTTTAAGATTTCTTGTGGAGGCCTGCCTCCCAGGCCGCCTCCTTTCACTAGCTACTGTCTGAAGAGAAGAAAGACATGGAAGGTGACAAGGAAAGAGAGAATGAGGAATTCAGTGAAGAGGAGGATGAAGCAGTACAGGCATGCTTCCTCTGCCTTCTCCAAACACAGGTCGCTTTATCCTGAGTTTCCAACTTCCACAGACAAGACAAACATCCCCAAAGAGGCAGCCGGGAGTTGGTGAAGCAGATAGTATAGCATTCACAAACCAAATCCTGCAGCAAAGCCAAAGTCAGTGCTAATAGATCCTGATGTCCAAACCTGTGGAGAGAGAGATATTTGGTTGTCAGCTTGGCTGCCCTTAACCTACGTTGTAGTGAGAGTATGGTTAGATACTGAACCAGGTGGTGGTTTAGGACACCAGAATGGTGAAAAAGAGATACTGGCAGTCTGTCCTATTAAAACTGTTCGTGACCGAATCTACTTCCTCCTTGAACAGTCTCCTACTGGGCTGGTGACCCAAGAAACACTTGGCACAATAAGATAATGAACACAATCCTCTACTCTGCTTTTCTTGGCATAGTCGAGGTCTGGGCAAACGGCAGTTCTACAGCCATCCCTTTCTTATCCTCCACTTTGTAAAGGTTGCTATTCCTGTTTAATCATAAATTTTGTCAATTTTAATAATGTCACCTTGTAAATAATATTAGCTTTTTCAGTTTTTAATCAGTTTTTAACAAATACTTATGATTGGAAGGTGCGAGGAAGAAGAAAGAGAGGGAGACCAGAATATATGGAAGGACTGTGTGAGAGGAGATTTACATGAGACAAGGAATTGATGAGGCAGAAGCGCAGATAGAAATAGATGGAAACGGCTCATCCGAAACGGCGAACACCATATAAAAATGGGAAAAAGCTGGGAAGAAGAAGAAGAACAAATACTTATGAATGACTTTAGTTTTTTATGTATTCCTTTTTAAATTAGCAAGTAAACTTTAATTTTATATTTAATAAATGTGAATTATTTTTGTATTACGGACTGATGGTGTGTCAGGAAGGCACGAAACATTTCTTAATAAACTCTTATTGATCCTCCGAGTTCCTGTAACCCTACTGATGACTACACAACTGGTTTATGCACTACAAACACAAAGAATGGTGCTGCATTTTGGATGCAGACATAAATTCACTCTTCATTATATACAGGACACTTATGCTGATCATTCTTACTCAGGGAAGGAGGATTATTGGGCACCATAATTCCAAACAAGTTGCACAGGGGAAAAACTCTTCAGCTAATATTAGCTACCTTAATGAGTACCAATGTTTGTCTGCACAGTACGGTACTCCAGTGTAAGTACACTGGTATGGGTCATTTACTTTGGCGAGTTTGACCCCTTAGTTTGGAGTCTCCCACTAACATATTCTTCTTCTACAAATCCTTTCTTGAGTTTATTGTACCATCTAAACATTTGCCTTCCTTACAAACTTATACCTCTAACAAGCTCAGCTTTCATGAAGAATATCCACTAAAAAAAATGGTTGAAAAAAAAACCCATTTTTTTAAGCATCCTTCGTACCTATAAACAGTACAATGCTGTGGAAGGCATGTTGTAAGCACCCTACATAGAGGATTTCCTGCCCTTGGTAGAACTGTTCAATTCCCAGGTGGCTGCCACTCCAGGCTTATTAGTAGAGCAGAAATTTGCATCCAAGGAATATGAAAACTTAAGAAATTTTGGGGAAATGTCAGAAGTATTAAAATACATTGAAAGTTTTTTATTTGGAGAAATAATGTAAGAAATGATTGTAATGAAACAATATATTTCATATTCTTGACTGGATTTACTGATACGATCACAGAACTATAAACATACAAATCACTTTTATCATACAGGAGTAATATATTAAAAACATATGGCGCACAATCATACTTGCTGGATGATACAATAAAAAAACAGAAACTCACTAGTACCAGTTGCATTTCTTAAAGTGCTTTGTCTTCAAGAGTTTGAGTACCACTAAAGAACTGTACATTATGAAACTTTGACCAAAGTATTCCCCAGTTGTTAATACAAGATTTTCTTATGTTAACTTTTGACTTTTACTTGCACAATTTCTGCCAGACAACTACATATATTAATTACAACAAAAATTCACCTGCTGTCAAAATACACTTAAGGAATCCTTATCACTTTCATGTGTAGGTGGATTTACTTAGTGCAATATTGGCATAATATTAGGCTTACATTATCTAGCCATCTGAAATATTATTATTATTATTCCTCAAAAAAAAATGCAGAGAGATGCAAATACACAGATAGCATTAAAGGCAAGCAGCTTGGGTGTCCTGATAGAACAGAACAATTTAGAGAACACTCAGGAAGCCAATGACGAAAAGTCAGCTTTTAAAGGTATTAATCAACTGCAGTTTTACCTCTAACAGCAGCATTCAAGCCTTTTAAAACATACTTTAAACTCCTAAACAGAGACCACATCAGCATTTAATCTTTTTTTTACATTACACAACATTAAAACCATAAACAAGTGATTTACAGTTATCCACGTGACTGTGTATAGCAACTTCATTCCTGCATAGTGGAAAAAAAATGCAGGATTGTAACACATTAAATGTACTGCAAAAGTCCTGTTTTCTGCTGTGCCATGAACTTGAGTTGCTAGTACAGTGCTGTAACAAACTTTTTCACTTCCAATAAAGCTCACATTCTTTAAGAAGAAAGATCACTTGATTAGTACATTATCATCAACTGACTTTTTAGGGGGGAAGAGTCAAAATTTACCTGGCAAGTATTTGCACAAATTACTTTCTCTATGTACTCTATAGGAACTTCAACATGGAAGGATTTGCCTAACTAATGTACTGTAGTCATCTACAGAAGTCTTTCCAAGGAATGTAGTTTGATTTCTTTTGTACTATCAATGCAATAAAACACAAAATTAGCTAACTCATTTGGTTACCAGACATACTACCAACAGTGCAATAAACTCAAGACACAGCAAAGCAGGACATAAAATGCAATATTCTAAGTAAAAAAATTTTCAGTTGGAAGGAGGCTTTGTAGGCAAAATAAATTCAATTGTCAAATGTTCACCTTCTTTCTCAAAAGAAATTAAGAATTTTATATTTATGAATGGTAATGTAATTAACTAGCCAGTTATAGCTGTGGTAAGGAATTACAGCTCAATCATTCTTTGCCAAAGATGAATATTTTTCCTGAGTGTTTTACTTTGTAACTTCTAATTTAAATGCAATGTAAATTAAGTGAAGCAGTTACTCAACTCTCATAAACTGCCGAGGCTTAACACGAACAAATAGTTAACCTCAGATTCACACATATGCGTTTGTTATCCTTATTCCACACATTAAATGGATGACTTTCCTTTTACATATCAATAGGTTCATCAAACAAATTACATACATAAATTACATCACAAACATTGGTACAAAATCTGTATATGTAACCTCGTCCAAATTCTACATAACACCCTACAAATATTTCTTCAAATTACAGAAGATCATTAGCATAAAGAAGGTTGGCCCACACATTTAAGCGTAATTAATTGCACAGTATATTGTGAAATGGAACCTTTGTTACTGATACATTACACTGGAACCCAAGGAAAACTTTTCTAAATTATTCCTTAACGTTGGAAGAGCAAATGTTGGAGACTAGCAGAAATTAATGACATTCAGCCTACATACCAGAAACACAGAATAAATCACCCACAGGTCTTTGCAATTTTCTTCAGAAACACAGAATAAATCATCCACAGGTCTTTGCAATTTTCTTCTTCTAACATTATTCCATAAGACATTTTCTATATAACTGACTGGTAGTTAAACAATTCGAATATAGCACATCAGTAATGTATAAAATATACTTCCAAAAATATAAGAAAATCTCTGCTTTGACACAGTTTTCCACTCTCAACAGTATCTTTTCTCCACTATTTTGCTAACTTTTTCTCATTTCCCCCCTAAAATTGATTACAATATATATATATTATATATATAGATATATACAATCATGAAAATCAAAGATAAATGACATCACTGGTTGTTTGAGTAGACAATCATCACAATCATGCTAATCAGGAATCAAGGTACAGTTACAAGCACTTGACTATACAGTAATCATGAGTTTTTGCTGTAGTAATTAATGTAATATACGAGTGCTCAATGCCCTCAATTTCCATCACATTCACTCATACCAATGTTTTTCTTTGTTACAAATTACATGTTTCTATGTACAAATTACAGAGAAGCAAGAAAATGATGGCCCCTTATAAAGGAATGACCTAAAACAGCACTCTACCCCAAGAGGCAGACAGGAAAAATAGTACTGATGAGAATATAATCCGATAGTAAAGCATTATTACGTACAGTACATCAAAGAAGTCCACAGATGAAGCTAAAGAAGCCACACAGTTGGAAATTACAGTTATGAAGAACTTTCCCAAACAAGAGACTGTAGCATATTTAGTTAAATCAAAAGCTGTGCTTCTTTTTCGTTCTATATCGTTGTCATATAAGAAGTTACTGTAGGCCAGCAGTTAGGTTTAAAGGGTAATAATGATGATACTGGAAAGCTTAATTCAATGAATGAACAAGAATGTGTGCTTTACACAAATTGTTTCTTTTTAATTACATATGAAAACTAATGTAACAAAATATAAATCTCCAATAGTTCCCAACATATTAACAACCCTGCTGGAAAGTTTTAGCATATTATATTATATATCACAAAATGAGTAATATTTTTAATCCTTTTAAATTCTTTTGGAAAATAGCATATCATACATAATGGAGTCACACATTATACTCATTACATTTTCACTGGTAATGCTCAAAACATGGTCTGTCACGCCCTCTCTCGTTAACAACCCAACAAACAAATGAAATGCATATAGATGGTTCATTTTAGTGAACCACATATACCATTCAAATATTCAAACTGTCGGAAGCTTTTCCTTGTCCGCCCTATTAGCCTAACCTTTCCTGAAGGAGTGAGCTGGGCGGTTTTCATTACTGCATAGTAATTCTAAGGTTACTGTTCTCACCACAGAATGGAAACATTGCAACCTTGAATATTTCAATTGAACTGAGCTTCATGTATACAAACTGGATGACTTAATTTATTAAAAAAGCATGTCGGAAGTACTTTCGGCACTCCACGTGACAGTTTCAGATTCATCAGCTGGACGCAAGTACTCCTCCTCTGACCTCTCCGTTTGGACTGGAGGAGTGGGAGGAGAGGCTTGAACAGAAGGGGCTGTTCTAGACACACCCAATTCAAAAGAACTACCAATCTGGATCTTACTGGGGGTATAACTCGCCAAGCCACCTGTAAGAGAGAGGGACGGTTGGTTACTACATCTATAACTACACTAATATTAAAAAGCAAGCACATTCTAAAGCAAAGACAGCTTTTCATAATGAAATTAAACTAAGGGGCCAAACCCAACAAACCTGCGCTAACCATTAACCAACAGGTAGGTAGCTGCACTAAATTAGAAGCACACTTTAGTACAATGCTACAAAAATATAATTAATTATTCATATACTAAATTTTTCCCAAAAATTTTAATAAAAAGAAATAAGCCTACACTTGCAGTGCTTCTCTATACATAAAATGCACTGCAATGTATTACTTTCTTAAAAAGCATTTTATGAAGAAGGCAGCAAAGAAGCATAACATTTTAGACAAGTGTAGAATGCTGCTGTAGATGACTTTCATATCTGGCATTTAAGCTTCATATTGAAATATGTACTGCATTTTCTATAAGCAACATTACAGATAAACTGTAATTAACTCTCATTCACAGCAGTCTTTGTAAACACTGCCTCATAAAAGCTTTATTTAGCTTTCAATATGGCTTGTTTCATAGCCAATGACATCATTGTGTAGGATATCTTAGCTGGGAGTTGTGTTCAGCTCTGGAGCCATGCTTTTCAAGTCTTTAGAAGCAGGAGGAAATGGAGCTCACAGGCTGACAAGCAAATACAAGGCCAACATAAACTATACCTACAGATGATTTACAAGCATCCCTACAGTCTGGTGCTCTTGTAATAAGACTCTATGTCATCTGCAAGGAAAATATTCTAATATGGAGATCATAAAAACTCAAAAATAAAATATAAAAAAAATAGTTAAAACACTGCAAAGAAAGATCAGCTTAATTGGAAAAAGAAACTCCACTTTCTCAGAGATTGACCACACATACAATTTTTGTGTAAGATTTTCTCATGTCAGTTGCCCTTTTGAAATTGCTCTCCTCTGGGCCCTTCCATGGCACTCTTAATGATTCATGATAACTGACAAGGCCACAGCTTGCATTTTGAACAACAGAAGAGCCTTCTTTATTGTTTGGAGCCTGAACATTTAGTATCTTTGAGGTGGGTTTGCCTTTAGGCTTCCTTGGAAGTAAAGGTGGCTCAGTCTCAGTATTTACCCCTTCCTTAACTTTCCTGTTGGTACCCTGAGTAACAGGGGGTGTGGGAGCACTTTTTTTCTGCATTGTTGGACTGGGTCCTGTGGGAAAAGTTGTACCATTTCTGGTAGATAATGTTAACTGATTACCTAATTTTGATAAATTAAATTTTGAATCCGATTCCTGTGTCTCAAGATATGTAGGTGTTACCTCTAATCCTTCGTATCTATCCTGAGCATATTTATAGTCTGGGAATAACTCCTTAACACTCTTGGGTTCTTTAGTTTTAACTTTGCGAAGCCGTGGGATCCTTTCTGCATTTCCAGACTCTGCAAACTTACTTATTAATTCAGCATGAAGCATGTTTTCTTTTCCTACATGCTGCAAGTATTGAGTCTTCACAGCATGTTTTCTAGAATGTGGTTTTACCAAAGTATTTAAGGCTGTGAATGTTTCGGTTGAAACTGCAGGCGATTGATTAACAAGTTCTTTAGCTTTTGATTGAGATTTATCATCTTCGTTGATGGACACTGTCCCCTTCTCTGGGAGCACAGCAGTGGGTAGCTGACTATTAATCAGATTCTTCTGTATCTCTACAGGTGATAATGGTGATGTTTTCAAGTGTTTGTTAATTCTAAAGGTAGATTTAATGGAAGTCTCTCCTTCAATATTCTTGACAGTGGGCACTGGAGAATCTTTCTGAGTCATAGGCACTACATCAGGAATTGGTTGATAAAGTCCCACACCATTTTCTTCCTCGTTTTGAGACTTCTTGTTGGGTTTAATTTCAATGATGTCTGTCTGTTTTGACTGTGATGAATCTTTCATAATATTCTTCAGTCCTGTTTGTCCTTGCAGAGCATTTAGTGTACTTGACTTTACTGCAGTGTCTATTTTATTTGGTAAAAATGTGCGAGGTTTTGGTACAGGGCCGGGCACTGGGGGCCTTTTGACAACTACTTTTGGCTTTGTTTCTCCCTTTGTTGGTTCTTTATTACCAACCTTGAGCACCTTATTCCCTGGTATGGTACTCTTATCTATTCCTGGATGCTCACTACATGCATCTGACTTTATAGCAGAAGAGGAAGGCTGAGGTTGCCTTCTCGATTTCTTGCCAAATTTGACAGATCCCATTTTATTCATGCTATCCCTTGGACCTTTGACTATATTAAGACTAGCCCTTTCTATTTCTGCATTAAAACTATCTGTGCTACTGCTGATGTGGGAATACTGGTTGAAAGGTTTGGGATTGTAAATGGAAGACAAAAAGGCACAGGAATTAAAGGCTGGGGTATCGGGGGAAACGATGCGCACTGGCATAGGAGGTGAAATAGGTGTTTTGGCACTAGAAGTTTCAGACGCTGGCCTTGAAGTTGATCCCACGCGTATGGTGACCGTGGAAGTTCCAGTCACCATCGGTCGCTGAGTTTTATTACTTCCAACCTCTGCATTAAATAAAAGTAATAAAGTTCAAGTCGTTAGAAAGAAAATTAAAAAGGAAATCTGAAACAAACAGCTGGTAGCAAAGTATATAAATTACTGAAAAGCAATGAAAACTGTAAAATAGCCAAACATAATTCAGCTAAAAAAGAAGAAGAAAAAGTACTGTACATGC
Source organism: Macrobrachium nipponense (assembly GCF_015104395.2). Lineage (NCBI taxonomy): Eukaryota > Metazoa > Arthropoda > Malacostraca > Decapoda > Palaemonidae > Macrobrachium > Macrobrachium nipponense. The sequence goes on from NC_061104.1 coordinate 44,566,628, forward strand.
TACCCTGAAACTCCCTCAGTAGTTTTCGTACATACACGACTGGTATATGGAATACAACCAATTAATTTCTTCAACCAAAACTGTTACAAAACAAATAATTCACTCTCCTCTGAGAAAATGGTGCAAAAAGATACTGTTTAGTAATAGTTTAGTACATAAAAAGGTTATTAGTATTTTTCCATCAAAGGCTAAGGATAAAATGTTATCCATTGGTTTTTGTGTCTTTAACCAAGAACTTGAGTAACTTATATACACACAGTACACTCAAATGCATACTATGCACAGAAAAGGGAGAAATATGGTACAATGAACGCAGAATGTAACTTCCAGCATTAGTACTAAAAGCAACCACAAACTCAGGTTTATTTACATGGATGATCAATATAAACTAAATGCTGTGCAATTCTGTTCAGCTGACAAACACTAAATTGACAAAAGGGTAGCTATAAACATCACATGAAACAAGTAATAAATTATGTTCTTAAATTCACATTTTTGCAAAAATCATGTCTTCACAGATGAGTAATAAACTACTGATATTAGACAAAATGTGGGGCTAGGAAATGTATCAAGATTGAAACAATAAATCCAAAAACTGAACTTACCAATGAGAACCAAAATTAAAATGTGCCTGTGAGACCAAGACAAAATACCTAGCTCACCAAAATTAAATCATAAGTATCAAAATCTAAACTCACCAGTAGAAAAAAAAAAAAACTTTCAATGGAAATTATCTGCTTAAATAAAACTTACCAATGGGTATCTTGAAAATGATGAGAATTGGTTGCTTCTCCTCCTTTTCTGGGAAACATTCCACTTTCTTTTCAACTTTCACCTCAGCCATTTCTGAACTATTTCTTACAAATATTATAAAATGCTGTAAACAAATTCAAACCAATCAGAATTGAGAACACTTAAGATACTACTACTGTGATATATGCAAGTGTGTTGCTCTTCCCGAATGTCCAAGTCATCCTGTTTATCAACATACATATATTTGTTAACATTGTTTGACAATCTTTCCCCTGCAAGACCTACATAATTCAGACAGAAAATGCCAATAACCACTAAAGGCCACATATCTTCATGAATTGTCAAGAAACTTGACACAATAAGATGGTAGTCTATAAATATAATGAACTATGAGACATGTACATACTGTACTTAGAAATGCACAACCTTCAGTTGTAAATGTAGTAACCTTGGCTGTGGTTAGCACCTTCTCAACAAGCTTAAAATTCTCATCACATGTCAAACATTTGCAAAATTTTTGCAATGACAGGAGACATGACACACAAAATTACTGAAATTTGAATTTATATACGAGTTACTTTAAGATAATGATATATGATAGTGACATTGTGTGAGTTACAATTTTTCATAGTCATTGTTTTAAGAGTATGAGATAAAAGTACAACACAAGGTAGCTGACCTACCTACATCTGTGCATACATATATTCACTAGATAGTCTTCAACGTATTTCATTTTTTCTTCAGACTCTAAACAGATCCTCAAGCTGAAATATACATGAGCATAAAACAGAATACTTGGTATGCTGGCTCAAGCCTACTTCATTTGTAATTTTATCAAGGAAAGGCTATGGGCGTAATGCATTACAGTGGCATTCAGCCACATGCGGTGCAAAAGAGTATGCCATTTCATCTGAGAGATATATTGTATGGAAAAATGGCAAAAAAGATTTTGTTGTTGTCAATAACAGTACTATCAGATTGTATCCCAATTGAAAGCATGAGGAAGATGTCTCTCACTAAGTGATGAATCTGAATTGTCTGTTTCTTTCGACTGGATTATAAACACTGTCTAGTATGTATAATTTTATTAGCATGTCAATATGTGGATCTACAGCTCAATTGACTATTTTCATTATTTTCTGTCCAAAATATGTATGGGAAATTTTACTTTTTGGTTTCCCGCTTCCCAAAAAACCAAATCTAAGTCATTTTAGAAGCCAAAGCCAATACCGTACAACTTTTTTATTTTAAAAACACAAAATATGAGCAGCATATATGGAAATACAAAGAAAATTATTTGAAGGCACCTGGATAGTCAGGCGTGTTCCTTCATGTAAGGATTCACGGTCTTGTGGAACCTACAGAATGTCCAGTCTAAGGTCTAGAGAATTCAACTTGGTTCAGTGCCCCCTCATAATTATGCATGACGACTAAAAATAACTCATATGACAAAGTTTCCCCCTCTCTCTCTCACCTTACGGGCTGCTGAATAGCAAGAGCCCATGCCTGCATAAGGCTGGCTTAATCTAATGACGCACTAATGCAAATTCCTAACTGCTCTAAGAGTTATGAAAAAATTATGCAAGGACTTTTCTTTTCTGCTTAATACCTCCACATCTTCCAAACAACCCCATTAACTTGCTTACTACAACTAAACCATCTATTTTCCTGCAATATCCTTCCTTTTCTTTCCCACTCTCCTCAGAAATACGATCACCGTTTCCGTATCCGCCTCCCGTCAACATCATGGACCACTGTATCAACTAGCCCCCTTTCTGTATATAACTATTTAAGCAATTTTCAGCCCTGTTTAATCCAAATTCACCTGTTAACTAGGAAATGCCTTCCCAGCAAGAATACCTTGATACTAGACAATTTTTCTGTTTCCTTATGAGGGAATCATCCATGTAGAGGACTGGACATAAAACCAAAGCAAACAAGGTAAGTATTCTTACTCTGGATATCAAAAGTCTTGCTTCTTTTATCACTGTCATTATTCACAATATTTATTCCTAAACAGCTTTTCCATCTTCATCACTTCCAATTGCCGGCAGTCGGTCCCACTTGCAATTAGCCAAGTGAACTTTAATCTTACCCTTTCAAGCATGTACTACCGCTATCAGCTGTGTGTGAAAGACAATGTATTAAATTAGGCTTCTTATTAATCCAAGTAGAGAGAGAGAGAGAGAGAGAGAGAGAGAGAGAGAGAGAGAGAGAGAGAGAGAGAGAGAGAGAGAGCTCTAGTTGCCATTTTCAACCTGATCCTATTGCTTTTTCATTTCTCAGCTCGATTTTCCTCAATTCAGTAATGCCTTTATTCTCTGGAAACTTTCGTAACACGACTTCATGAGGAACACACTCATTTTGAATAATAATTACCATCCATGCAATCAACCAACCGCCACCTCAAAGCCTCCCCCACCCCACCCCCCACCTCTCAACCGAAAAGCCACAGGGCGGAACAATACTTCCGGCCGGTAGTTACGCCGACAATGAGCCATTTTCCTCCAACATTGACGAAGGACAAACCTTCGACGCAAACGAAAGAGGAAATCACTCGAAATGGGAAAGCGCTATTTCACACCAAGACTATGAAAACTATTGCCTTAATTTCAAAAGACAAATTGGAAACCGCGGGAGGGGAGACACTATGAGAGATTGAAAAGTCATATTTTAAGGTAGTGCGCTATGCACGATTAATTCGCCATGCACGATCTCTGGCCGTGTGCAGTCTTTGAAAGCAAACATAAAAGAACATTGCTGTTAGTTCCCAGAAATGTAAGTATAAAAAGAACCGTGAAACTCAAAACACCCTCATAATCGCCTAATATGTTTGCGAGATCACAATCTCGGGCGAAACGTTAAATTTAGCACAACCGCTTCAAGTTCCGGTTATGGACGTCATCGAATCGTGATATGGAAGAATGGGCTAACTGGCGTCATCGTTGCACCAGAAATAACCGGTGAACAACACAACCAAAGTTTGTTATGGAGGAATGAGCATCTAACTTCCACTCTGAAGTTAATTTCATAATGAACGAGAGCGTATCCGATACAAATTAGGATTATTCTTAGTAGTAGTAGTAGTAGTATTGAATATGAATCTAAAACCTACAGAATTTTTCACAGATTAACTTCTTGTCAGAAAACCAAATGGCAACTTTTTTAATAACCGTGGTCTATACAGTGTGCCTTTTAACAAAGTTCGCTAGACCGATTCGCTGTAATACCGGGAATTCATACATTATTAACATTTGAATAATACCAACGCATTTCTTCTAACATCGCTGTAGGATAATAATATAAACATTACTTCGGCTGTTTTTATGACTTCATTCACACATTGCACAGTTTTGTAGGCGTAAGGCTTCTTCCACAATGTTTGAACATTTAAAGAATTTTCTTAAGCAGATAATGTCATTAACCTCAAATGCAATTAACTATGAATGATTGCACAGTAATTTACGGGTAAATGAGCAGCATCGATATCAAGAAAGTTAATTTAATATTAAGAAAATAGCAGTAATTGTACTAGAGTAACTGATCATTCGTCTATGTAGTCAAGTTTTAATAGGGCTCCTTAGCTTGATTTTCATGAATTACTCTTATAAAATTATGTGATGGCCTATGTTTACGGTTTTCCTCCATGGTCTATGATAATAAAGATAAAGAATAAAAATAAACTATAATAATTCAAACTTTCAGCCATCGTAAAAACAATGCTCGTAAAATATCTTCAACATAATGGCTAACTTTCTAACTCAAGTCTATGATAATATTTTATACAAATAAAAACTTGAACGATACAAAGGAAAACTCATAAGAAGCTGCCCTAATTACACTGGGAAGGGTACTGTATCAACTAAACGTTACATCATTTTTTTCCTTCGTAAAACATCCGTTAGAAGTAAAAATAAAAATTTCATGCGTAGTGAACGAGACCCTGCAATCAGGTCGTATTACGTAAACGGCACCAAGCAGAACGGAAGTCATTTTCGGTCAAATGTTGTCTTATCATCATCATTATACGAAGGCCAACACTGTCTGGTATGTCTTGGCCTGTTTCTGTTACTCTGATGAGAATCAAGTCTCTCTCTCTCTCTCTCTCTCTCTCTCTCTCTCTCTCTCTCTCTCTCTTCTCTCTCTCTCTCTCTCTCTCTCAGATTCATAGTGCAGGTGTACACCGTACTCAGTGGCGTGATCGGTATGGTCTTGGCATGCCACCTCGGTGGCCGCGAGTTCGATTCAGGGGCATTGTATTGAGGTGTGAGAGATGTGTATTTCTGGTGATAGAAGTTCACTCTCGACGTGGTTAGTCCCGTAAAGCCGTTGGTCCCGTTACTGAATAACCACTGGTTCCATGCAACGTAAAAACACCATACAAACAAACAAAACACTAATATTTAGAAAAAAAATGTTAAGTGATGCAATGACTAACAACCACCACACCCAACGCAGTCAATACATTGCGTGGTAAAGTTCTAGGAGAAACAGTAGAGGTGTCTTGGTCTAATTACGAACAGGAAGCTAGGCTAATTATAAGCTATATATGTATACACGACGAAAAATAAATGACAGCTCCCCAAGGTTTAATGAGACGGCAGTACTACATCAAAGAGCATAGATATTTTCTTTGCTGTTATATGTACACCAAGAGAATGGAACTGGTAAGAAAAATAAGCAAGCAAATATTATACGTTCATTTCAGAGTGAAAGGTGTGCGAAGAAATAAAGGACTAGGCCTAAGGCTACCTGTTATAGTAGATTCACATCAACCGTGCATTTGATGTCTAGGCCAGTAGTCACTTACGACGCTCCTGATTGGCTGTTGATAAACCAATCACAGGGCTGTTGACTCTCAGTCCCTTGAGTGTTCACAGGCAGGATGAATGTTCCACCTCTCCTAAGGGATAATTTTGAAAGACGTATCCCTCAGGAGAGGTGGAACATAAATCCTGCTTATGTGAACTTTCGAAAGAGACGGAGTTTCCAGCTCTGGACTTATCAACAGCCAATCAGGAGCGTCGTAAATGTGAATTTACTATAGTACATGAGGCGTACGGGGGACTGAAAAAATAAGTTAATGATTATCCAAGATGTTAAGAGATCAACGAGTTCCGAGACGGTCTGCTCGTGTTGGATAGCTTAAGGATCAGATCGTCTTGTACCAATTCGGAATGGTGCCGTGTCAAGGGAATTCGACGAGCTGCTGGTAATACTTGTGAACATGTTGTGTTATGGACGTTTTCTGTACGGAGAACTTATCCTTGATTTAAGCAATTATCCTGGTTTTCAACAATAAAGTTTTATGCAACAGTGACGGTTTTTCTGTCCCCTCTTGTAACAACGCCCTCTTATTTTTTTATCTTCTATTAGAGGAAATATACAATGTTTTACCATTTTAACAGAATTACATTCTGAATTTTATCCGATGAGGGTATTATTGTCTTTCTTGTAACAATACATAACGCCCTCTATTTAGGGTATACTGTTTATTGTTGAAAAATATATAAGCACTCCAAGCATAACACAACAGAAATTCGCCTCAATTTCAACAATGAATAACCATTTACTGGCAGAAATTTGACACCGAAAGCATTTCAACTATTAATGGCAGAAATGCAAATATCCTAGGAATAGGAGCGCTTATGCCAGTAACAAAATATGGAACAGTGATAACCATGCAATTACATGACTAGTTTACGCCCTCTTTTATGGGATGGAAATTATCTACAACGACAATGGCGTTTCACAAACGTCACTAGCTGCTTTGCGTCACAAAATCAAGATGACAAGAAAATTAACATCGGTCTAATTACAACACCGCGAATTTAAAGAAGAGGTTGGTAGGCAGTGGACCAGAACGAAACTGAATTTGCTTACAGCAATAAAACATAGTTAGCTCCTACGACCTCAATATTATGTATCACGACACAGACAAGAACAACACTGGACTTCCAAAGATTCTCTAGCCGTACGTGACTTCCGAACCACGTCGAGAGTGAACTTCTAACACCAGAAATACACATCTCTCACTCCTCAATGGAATGGCCGAGAATCGAACCCGCGACCACCGAGGTGAGAAGCAAACACCAAACCAACCTTGCCATTGAGGCGCTTCTTGGCCTATATAAAAAAAAAATTTCTTGGCCTATATCAAAAAGTTGTATTGTTCCTCCCCCACCCCATCCCACCCCACAATAAACTGCAGGCGTACCCGCTTCAGATTGGTCAAGCAACGGTATGGTCAGAAGTTCAACCATCTGTCGGGTCTTGGGTGAATTAGGTATCATCAAATTGGCGCGAGATGGCGATGAACATAGTATGTACTTTCCGAGTAAAAAAATAAAATAAAATAAAATAAAATAAAAACTTTTCCGTCTACCAGCTGCTAAGCTAAAACTTCCATTGTGAGGTACAATTAGTGATACTTAAACTATTACTATTTCAAGATTCAAACATACTACTCGAAACATTAAATAAACCTTGTAAACACATTTTCAGGGCCTCTATAAGGATTGTTTAATATCCTTACAACGTTTGTATAAAGCAGTTAAAAGGTAATTATGAGGCATTTATAAAGCCTATTTAAGGTTCTGTACAGGATTGTACAATGTATGTTAAAAGCAGTTAATAGGTAATTATGAGGCATTTACAAAGCCCCTTTAAGGTTCTATATGGGCTTTTTGTGGTTTATACCATGGTTTTTGAAGCTCTTCCAAGGCTTTTATTGAGGTTTATTTCAAGCATATTTTAAGGCTTGCACAAACCTAAAAGTGTACACGAAAACGGGTACTTTTTAGGTGTATCTCAAGCACTTTTTAAGTTTGGGGCTTGAAGTTCGCAAGCTTGTAAAGTACGTTCGTTGTCTGATGTCCTATGAACATTCATTTTCTGGGGGGTAGTGGTCAAATTTAGCGAGGTGGTCATTTGGTCGAAAGCTTTGCATTGCAAGACATCAACATATTACATTACTGGAAATTTAATGACAGGTACTTAAAGACGTTAGACAGGACTGAATAACTATCAAGCTTAAAAAATAGACGCATTCTTATCTGCTTAAAAAAGCGAAGCCAAAGTTAAGTCAAAAGTTATATCTAATTCCGTGTCACGACCGCTTCTTTCTTTGTTGTATATTTAATACCGAACATATTTACTGCCACACTCCCATTAAATTCTGAACAAGATGTATTGCAAAAATTGTCTAAATATATTTTCCACTGAAAATATATGCGCTGTTACACTACCAACCTGCCTGTGAATACTCTAGTAGTTCAGCCATTCTGTCCGTGAATATATTTATGCATTGCAAACCTGTCAGTAAATGTGTTTATGCAATAACTACCTGTCAGTAAAAATATTCATGCATTGCCAACTATCAGGGACACTATTACACGCATTGCTAGGCAACTTGCAAAAAAAATTTTGCGCACTGTCAAGCTCAACTTACTACGTGATAGAGAGAGAGAGAGAGAGAGAGAGAGAGAGAGAGAGAGAGAGAGAATCAAGTCCTACCAGGGAGGAAACGGTAATTAATTTATATATTATAAAAATTGAATTGATACTCGAGAAATGTACAGATACACCTTGACAACATTCAACGACTTTTGTCATATTTTTAAGTTCATCCCCGAGGGCTGGTACTAAACGAAGAGTCCCGTGGAGGTGGTTTTCTGTAGAATTACCCATAAGCCTATCAAATGTCAGGGAGGCCTACGAAGCCAATCCAACCAGTGCATGAAATTCTTATGACAGCAACCTCTCGCTGCTCCCCATATGACCTATAAGATGCCCTTTTGGGCCAATATTTTAATTAAAAAGAGTAATATGTTCACTGGCTAAGTAGTTTGAGACTGAATTTACGACGATAAAATAAAAACCTTCATAAAGCCTTAATAAATCGCTCTATCACGCAGCCGCAACACCTAAATATATAACGAAGAGCAACACACTTTCAGGATGTAATAACGTACGCACAAGAAGTCACAAAGCACAAACATATTACGGTTAGGGTAATTTTTTTCAGAGTCCGCTCGTCGCAAGCAAGGCGCCACTAGGCAGCGACCACCGCCGACACTTACCACACTTCGACAACAACTGACTGAGAGTCAAGTTTATTCCCACGAGCGTTCCCTCCTTCCTTCCACCATCTGTCCTCCCTCGCCTTCCTCCTCCCACTCCAGCAATTTCCCAACTCGAACATTTTTCCACTATTTTATCTCCATTATGATTAAGCCTCATTGTCAAAGATTTAAACATTTATTCCTAGCATCTCTGGCGGCAAATTAGATACAGTTTTAACAGTTTCACGTAGTTCCCAGTCACAAAAGTTACCTATGATAATATTTGCGAGTTAAAAACTTGCTAGTTTTCTTGAATCTCTTCAATTTACCTCAAATGATGGTCAGTCGAACCAAAGATTAATTAAAACAGCTATATGTTTATTCCTTGTACACTAAAAACTGTTATACAAAGAATTACCAACAGTTCGCAGTGAAACTGGATACGAAAATCTAACTCGTGGCTACTGAAGTATAAAGATTATATACAGTCGCACCATCACCAGAAGCGAATTTGTCTTTCTAGACACTTTGCTGCCTCTTCAAACACTTCCTAAATGACGAAAGCTCTTCGTGTTCTCCCTAATTGCCACCACTGGCTTTCCCTTTTACTAGAACATAAAAATGGATTCTCCGTTCACCTTGTGGGCTTTATTTAGCCCAAATATCGTCTTTGCTTCCGGTGTGACGTCAAAACAAATGGAAGACACTCGACAACGGCGACAGAGAGCGCCTCAGTGGCGTGGTCGGTATGGTCTTCGCCTGTCACCTCGTTGGCCGCGAGTTCAATTCTCGGGCATTCCATTTAGGGGACAGCGATGTGTATTTCTGGTGACAGAAGTTCACTCTCGACGTGGTTCGGAAGTCACGTAAGCCGTTGGTCCCGTTGCTGAATAACCACTGGTTCCATGCAACGTAAAAACGCCATACAAACAAACAAAAAAACAAACGGTAACAGAGGGAGTGAGTAACACAGAAGTGGACAAAACAAGCCCCTGGGGATTTGTTTTTTCTTCTTCTTTTCAAAAAGACGCCGGGTGGAAGGTCATGATGATTTCACCCACCAATGGCGGCCTTGGCCACAACCAATATCGTTCTTCAATGTGAGTGCACATATCTCCTGTACATGTAAATCCTGCAGTATACTAAGTACGTAACTATTCTACTTAGTGGCCGGTAATAAAGTCACAGAAAACACGTCACAATTTTGGATAGGGGAAAAAAGGTCACATTAATTCACAGTGTTTTGTTTATGGTTTTACAGTAATCCCCTTTAAGAGGCTGGTACTAAACACGCCGCAAAGGTGGATGGATACCGGGTTAAATACCGTGGAGGTCGCTTTTTTTTTCTTTCATTTGAAAAAAAATAAATTTCAAAGTTCATTTTACAATTCAATACATATACAACATATGTAATTTATGTACAAAATCAACAAATACATAGTTCTCATATTTTGTATGCATCGATATACTTAAATTTACTATGTACATACGTGCATATCACTCAGGGAAAAGATTAATGAGACTTTTTTATCTGTTTTCTTTCACATTATGTGCCCTGTGCCTAGGCCCACCTGAGACTATAAACATACACCGTCTGGCTAAACAAAAGCAGATTAATTGAATTACGATCCTTAACAGCCAATCTCTTCGCAAAGGCAACATCGTCGTTAACCTACCACACACCTATTTACATCAGCAACTTTATTTCGGCATAAACCAAAAATTATAATGGAAATATAGGAGGAACCATGAACCCTGAGCGGTGTGAAAAGGGGATAAGCGAAGCCAAATGATCTTTATCATCCACCCTTCAAATAAGAAAGAAACACCCGAAGACTAACGACCTTCTAATAAAGAGTTAAAACACAGAATAATCATGACTCGTGTGCATTACTATACAAATGGCTGATGGCGAGAATCCTGCGGGGGTGAAAACGAGCTGATCATTGTCATTAAAATCAAAATTGCCATCCGGTTCACAACACAACTGGAGAGTCATTCGCCGAGAGGTGAGAACGACTCGCTCCATTGTCACTTCGGCCGGTGAGAGCTATATAACTTCCCCCAAGGTCTCGTCGGGTCAGAACTCCGCACTTAAAGACCTGCAGCGAGGTCATGATTCGCATTTCGAGACATTTTCACGGACTGTCAGCTACGTTACTCCGAGGGCTTCGTCCACGTGGATTAGTCCTACACCATGCAGGAGGCATTTGCTGCTGGCTTCACTGCGTTGCGTGACGTCACAGTAATTAGACTGACACTCGTGGCGCACCACGCAGGCTTCGCCCAACCATTCAGTTGTGGCGATTTTCGAAATGACTCCATTTTATTTGTCATGTTCATTTTCACGTGGATACAACATTGAAAGGTTGTAATTCAACTTTGCACAAACACTTCGGCAAAATCCAAAACCTTTTATGCATTGTTTCAAAATCTGTCTTGACTTGTCAGTCTATGCTATTTAAGTGTGGTCTATTTAGTAACTAATTTACATTACACAAGTGGAGAGATTTTCCTAACCTTAAATTATTTCAACGTCATTTTAATATATGATTCACGTAACTTTCGGTGGAGAGATATGCTATAAGCTATCCCAGATAATTCTGATACAATATCATTATGGGATTTAATAGCAGAATAAGTCGAGAGAGAGAGAGAGAGAGAGAGAGAGAGGAGAGAGAGAGAGAGAGAGAGAGAGAGGAGAGAGAGAGTATTGTCAAATACTTCCTAATGAGATCCCAGAACCGTACCATATGGTTTTGTTAAACCCAAGGACTTAAGTTCTATAGACCTTGGTTGGTTAAACCATTACGTCTGATACGTAGATGAAAACACGAGCTATTTAAATTATATAAAAATCATTCCCGAGTTCAGGATAAGAAAAATTTACAATAAAACCAGCCGCGAAAACACAGAGACTATCATGCATTTACATGCATGACAGAGTAACCGCTCTAATGGAAAAAAAAGTGGTAACAAATGACACTTATGAACTCAAAAAGCAAGTCTCTGAAGGTTTTTGAAATCATTTCATACAGTCCCGAAGGTTCGATTCTGACAAAAGCATGGGAGGCGTTAGTGGTTTAAAACAATTTTTCTCAAACACTGATTTTCCAAACACACACAAGAGGCACAAGGTAAGCTACAAACAATCCATGAAATGCGGTGGACAAACTGCAAAATAACTTGCACGAGATACAGACTTAATTCCCAAGACTCTCATAAAGGGAGCATCTAAACTAGTCATATAAAAAAACACCAAAGCGGTTACGAGAACCGGATGATTAGCAGCAGAATGTCCGCAGTTCAACATCACAAGACACCTCGTTGTCTCGTTAAGAGCCATATGGAATGCACTTGCAGCCTTATGCCCCTTGCTACACAACCCGACACATTGACAACAGACAGCACACACAGTCATTTCTTACATCGTTGATGTCATCTGCTCCGTTAAGAAAAATAAAACATACAAGGCTATTTTCTCTAGCCATACCTTGGACCGTCGAAGATCTTCACAACTGCTCGAATTAGATTGCACCATACAGTGCAATTCTGTGGACTAACTGCAGTACTGCAAGGTGAATGAATTGTTAATGGTCTTCACATCTGTTGTTTTTCCCTACATTCTCTGTTCCTTTCGCTAGATTCCTACCATTGAAGTATCCAACTTTCCACAATTATCTAAAACATTCTTTTGTACAAAATGCCTCTACGTTTCCTCCATCTCCCGCCAAATGCATCGCAGCACCATTCACTCAAGTGCAAATTTACTATTATTTTCAGCTATTACAAATAGTTGTTATTCGTCGACCCCTTTTCAACGCCAAGTTTGCCAACTACACCTAACCCCGAACGCCCACTCAGCCCCAGTCGTCTGTGTTGGTTGCTCTGAGTTCAAAGGTCCTCAAGAATATGCTACTCTCTGTCCCATTTTACCACACTTAGAACGAGGCTCGTGCTGGCATAAGGCTGACTTAATCTAAATCAATCCGTTGACCCTCTTTAAAATGGCAACTATTTCATCATTAACCTTATCTAGCCCGAGACATTTAATAAATCATTACTTTTTATCATAGTTATTTTTCTTTAAAAACTCCAAATTGATACTCTTTCCTGTCCGCATTACTTTCTACCAAGACTTTCAACTAACATTCAACTTGTTTACAGGCATCTTTCGATACGCTTTGCAGTAACAGTTAAGTAAATAATAAAGGCAAGCACAACGTACGCGTCCACCATATTCTCGAAAGGGTATCCACCAAATTCCAAAATGCTGACGAGTATGTTAAAAACTTTCCTATTTACACAAACTGCCTGTCATTATGGAAGTTTTGTTAATCATCACCAACAACAGCCACATTATCATAATCGTAAAATGTGATACATATACAGAACGAATTTAGAATTAAAAAAAAAAAGTTTACAGCAGAGCAGCTTATTGCCCATGACCTCACACTACACAAGTTCTCAACTTAACCAACCCTTACTAAAAGTATTACCTATAAGGAGGGGGAGAGAGAGAAGGGGGGGAGGGGGTGTATTTCTCTCACGAACCCCCGTGCAATCTGGGCAATCTCTAGCAACTAAATCTATCCTAACAGTACATTCCTTCTCTAACCCTATCTAATAACACAGAATAATGACAAAAGTACCTTTATACATAATTCGAGGTCACGAAAATCCTAATGGGCTATAAAAAAAAAAAAACACACAGCGCATGCATGACCCAGAACAACCTGTGTACGTGATAGGTTAGATGGAAACGCCATCCATCGTACACTGGAATAACTAGGGATAGAACGGTCGGTGGCTGGTGTTCACTAAAGAGTAAAACTTTAAAAGTTTCGCGTCACAGTAAACAAAAGTTTCAGCTTCATTAACTTTCGAAACAAGACCATTTCGTACGTTCTAGGACATGCTGTCGACTTTTTTTTATTGGACGATAGCTTCATTAAAAATAACACTAGGCTTCGGTCCTATTACTTTAAATGTTGATCGTGATATGACAGTCTCTGACAATCATGCAAGTTACTACAAGAGAAGAAAGAAAAAACAAAATGGTATCCCCCAACTTTCCATCCTACACGCATTCGAACTCCATTTTCTGTTATTCACTTTTGAATATAGAAAATGGAACTTGAAGCAGTAACGACGTTAGTTACACATGATAACTATCCAGATGCAACAAACCTGCTCTTTAAGTAGCAAAGAACCAATATATCCAGAGAATATCTATACTTAAATACGCTTTGACTACTTTCAATTAAAACGGAAAGTGTACTTGTAAATTTTAGAACGAACTGAATTAAAGAGTTTGATTTGTGGCACTTGGGATAATTCTTATAATGAAATCTCGGGAACCAGATCTGATAAGGTTGTGAGTGTCTGTTCCGACGGGAATACGAACCTATGACTCCGTATATCGATTATGTGGTCATGATCTCGATGAGTGCAAAAATCTTTGTTACATAAAAAAAATTCATGATTTGCTTCACATACCCACATAGGTAGGAGCTGTGCATTATTATATTTAAAGTCTTAAATCCCGTAAAATGAAAAAAAAAGACTTCCCTTCTCTTCGTAAAATACTTACTTATGGATCAAACTATGTAAACTAAAATCGACCAACATAATCAAGTAACTGTTAAGTTCAAATCCGATACAATGGATCTAAAAAAACCTACAACCAATACCTACGACAGATTACAAGAACTCATTTGGCACAATGGAAGAATGATTTCACAGTCAAATGTTTCTTTGGAGGATATCCAATGTAAATTAATAAAAGTGGCAGGGAAAAAAATTCCATGCTACAAAAATTCTTTCCAAGACAATACCACTAACTGGGTTCATTCTTACCTTGCTTTCAGTTACTGGAAACCAAAGTTGATTACTTCAGACAAACCTTACCAAAAGTCCTCCGTGGCGTGGGTTCCGAACGCACGAATGACTGACTAACAATCAAAAGTTTTAAAATAACAACAGCCGTAATGTCACTAACAGAGGAATCCTCTTTAGCCTAAGTGAAATTGACGTACATATCAGGTAAACCGTCTACAGTATGCGTCCTCCGCAGGGAGGCTAGACCTTGCCTCTAACAACGTACCATGAGTAGCACTCGATGTGTCAGAAGTGCCGGTGAGGTCGGTGGACGTGGCTGAAAATGGCAGGTTCTCCTCTATCAAAGAGGCTTCGCTGGGGTACTCGTACGTCTGCGCAGCATCGTCGAACGAGATGGTTAACTGCAGGAGGAGAGAAACACTGATGTTAGAATAGCTTTAGAAATAGTAGCACTTCAACTTTAATTCCTGCGAAAAAAATAGTAAGTGTAGAAAAAAGGAAAATGGACGGTCTTTACAATTAGAAATTTTTAAAAAATTATCATTTGATCTTGGAGTTTTTAGGCTGTGGTCTCTAAGTCTCCTTATAGATTAGCCTAATACGAAACTCATGCTCCAACCCATCGCAAATTTACTGTTACTGAGATATTTATCGTCTTGTGTTTATTCGTTACCAATCATTCCATTGAGGCTGATAGGCTAAACAGAGCTCTCATAGGAGTGGTGCTGGTATCATATAAAACTTTACATAGTTAAAGAGACGAACGTCAGAAACGATTGATGAAAACATTAAAACGCTGCAAAAGGTATATTTACGTCCAAATTCAAAATGGTTTAAAGTAAAACTTTATCATAAAGATTATATACAAACAGTAGCTAATAATTAGCAGAACATAAGCCATTCTTATATATCCATATATGTGAGTGAATACTATATATATATGTATATATATATATAGAATATATATATAATATACTTATATATATATATATATATTATATATTAGTATTATTATATATAAAATAGAATAAGCATAAGAGAACTCATACAACACTCCCCATACAATCTTTGGAGTTCAGATGGTTACTTTAGTCCACCCTTATAACGTTAAAGAAAACGTGCATCGTTTTCTTTTCACGAAGAAATTCAGGGTAGACGTAATTATATTTACAGTCTTCTCCCCACACGATTCAAATAACTCATTTTCCTAAAAAATAAATAAGCTTTTTCCTAACGCAAATATGCAAAGTCTGATATTTAATTGTTGGATACTAACGTATATTCAAAATAATTTTAAGGCTACCACTGTAAAAACACATTACTGACAGTATATTCCTTGACATGAACACTTCTGTCTCTAGATCATTTACCCTCAGCAAATACTAAATAATAGAAATACACCTAAACGGTTGAAAATGCTTAATATGATAGCAGCTCAATATGATTACAGGAAATATTGCAATAATGTATAAAGACTTAATGGGCAAAAACTACTCTTTAACAAAACATCTATAAAGAGATCGACAGAGTCAGGATCTGAAAGGCATAACTGATCCCTATACTAAAGGAACTATAGTATGTAAAAATGGAAGACCAATGGTAACCTGGATGAGGGCAATTCAACGGAAGACTTAAATAAAATCAAAGTGAAAATACACAAAGCTTAAATGCAAACGTGACTACTGGTAAGAGCAGTAACGACAAAATGAACACTAATCCTTACCAGAGTTCCTCTGCTGATCATCTCTTAAATAGAGGGACTCCTACTTTTAAATGATGGTCTCATTAGTTGTTCATGCTATACAGTGAATTACATTTGACATTTATGGAAAGTTTTCTGTTTATTTATTTTTCTCTTAATGAATCTTTAATACTGTCTCAATTTCAGGAGGAGGAGGTGGAGGTACTTGAGAGAGAGAGAGAGAGAGAGAGAGAGAGAGAGAGAGAGAGAGAGAGAGAGAGAGAGAGAGAGAGAGAGAACGTTATACAATCTTTCCCTCTTTTTGAAATCATATCACAGCGAACTATAAATCCAGGGGTCATAAAGTTTCATAAATGTTACAAACTTTGGCTCGCCCTCTCGCGTTAATGTCAGGAACTCTGCAATGGCGTTAATTCTCCAAGTCGTAAACACCCTCGGTCCGCCATTCAAGAGTTTCCGGAAGAAAAGCTATTAAGCATAATATTTCGGACAAAAAGAGTGTTATAATTCTTCGAATAAGACCAATATTACGGTCACAACAACAACAGCAACACTTTTAACAATTTCGAGTCCCAAGGGGCATTACAGATTCCAAGCGAAAGCGTAAGTGGTGTTGTTCGTATCTTTGCATTAACCAGATAAACCTCGTCACAAAATTTGTTCACGCTTCTCGTATTAAAATCAAGTCTTGTTGTTAGATTAAATCAGGCTAATAGCAATGTACCGACGTAGGGTCTTGCTTATAACGTAAGCTCCCATAAAAATATTTTATCAATGCAACTGAACTGGTCTACAGTTCCCCAGGTGGAAAAGCTTAAAAACCCTTGAAGATCAATGGAAAACTTCTCGAACTTATAATAGAGAAAAAACGAACGAAGAATAATAGCCTTAATAGGTCCCTTGAAAGTAATTTTACCAAACCATAACTAAAATCCTTCTTTACTTACACCTTCTAACCCTCTTCATTTCAGACACTTCCTCAGACCTAATGAGCACCCAACCTCCTCTCAAAAGATCCTGTAACATCACCCTATGGCCCACCACCTCTCAAACCCTCTGCTAGAACGACCTAATCTCTGAACTGCTCGGATGTATTTTCTTTCTACTAGCAAGCAGACTTTGGTATCTAATTTCTTCTTCCGTTTTACATCGTACGAAGTAAAATAAAGCTTGCCAATTCCCCGTCATTTCCCTTCTTCTCAACAGATCTAGGGTACATAAATGTATTACGGCTGCCCATTCCGTAGGCCTCTAGCCGAAAAAAAGAGGGGGGGGGGGGGCGGGGGGGGGGGGGGGGGCTTACTGTTTTCCCTTTCCCTAAAAATTTCCCAAAAGGATTAGGCAAGATCATGGATGAGTCACGAAATTTACTGGAAGTCGGCCAAAGGCCAACTGGTCGATTGACTTTTGGTGGTGACCTGTACCCAGGATCAGCATCCAGGGCCAGATTTTGCCGTTAATTCACGAATCATTTTACGAAAATTGTATGAAATACAGCGTCATCTACAGCTTTGTAGACTCATACCAGGATAACCACAAGCAATTAACCGACAGCAAGAACGCAATTATAGATTTAGATTAACACCAGATGTGAAGAGTTAGGCTAATCGTACGGTTAACACCCAAACTATAACGATTTAACTAATCAGATGAACATAGGTCATAAACAGTAAAAGCCACAACGTCGAAACTGGAGGAAAGTTCCTTCATAGATTCATGGGCATTACGACCACGAGTCAATGACTAATCCTTGACATTTTTGGGCGTGGCGGAAAACCGAATCACGAGCAGGTGTCAATTTTCTTCTGAACTTCTTGGAATTTCAAACAAATAAAAAAAAAAAAAAAAAAGCAAAAAAAAAAAAAAAAAAAACATGAAAAGTGCAAGTAAACGTCCCGTACAATATCACGATGGAATTCCGTACCTAAGGATTCATATCTGCAGTCTCTCTATACGTGTGTGTGTGTGTGTGTGTGTGTGTGTGTGTGTGTGTGTGTGTGTGTGTGTGTGTGTGTGTAAGTGACACGACGACCTTATGTATCCTTTCACGTCGAAGTTTATACTCTTATAGGAACAGTTACAAAAACCATCACAAACAACAAGAGTAAACAAACACTAAGGCAACGAGACTCAAACGATCTTCCATGCTGCCTGACCTATTCCCCGTTCCTACAGTGCTGTCTCCCCCCCCCCCCCACCCCCCCCCCCCCTCCCCCTTCATTACCGCTCATTTTCCATATATGATGATAGGGAAGAAGAAAGGAAAGGATGTAGGTGTATGTGTGTGTGTGTGTGTGATGATGTGAGAGAGAGAGAGAGAGAGAGAGAGAGAGAGAGAGAGAGAGAGAGAGAGAGAGCTGCATTCTTTCACGGAAACTTCTCTTCACGAGAGGAAGAAGAGACAAGCACAAAAATGGAACTGGAGGTGGGATGCTTGAGAGAGAGAGAGAGAGAGAGAGAGAGAGAGAGAGAGAGAGAGAGAGAGAGAGAGAGAGAGAGAGGCAATTGAGCGGGAACTAAACGAGGAGAGTCGAAAAGAGATGAATCATCGCCGTCCCGTTCAGAGTCAGGAAGCAAATGCACGAACCCCCTCCCCCTCCCCCCTTCACCTACCTCAGGGGGGATATACAAATAACTTCACCCCCACACATACTCCACCCCCCCCCCCCCCCACCCCCCCCCCACCCACACCAAAACCTCCTCCTCCTCCCCCGTTAGGAGAATAAGCATGAGGAAAACCCACTTGGATATCCAAGAGCGAGTCTACCCACTGCTGTCTTCATCGGCCGCACGCGGAAGTGACGGCGATCAGTTCTGGTAGGCTAGTCGGCTGGTAGGCTGGTAGGCATCAATGCCACGACAGCACTTAAGAGATAAGAATCTTCTGGATGGCACCGTTGCATCCTACGTTGAAGGGAGATGAAACGGGGGAGGGGGAAGTTTTTATAGTTCTTTACAACTTGAGTCTCTCTCTCTCTCTCTCTCTCTCTCTCTCTCTCTCTCTCTCTCTTCTCTCTCTCTCTTCTCTTCTTCTTGTGCTCTCTCTCTCTCTCTCGTGCTCATACTTGAAAACCCTCAATACGAAATATGGAGAAATAAATGAAATGTGGAAAAATAAATACTAATGTCAAAACATCATATACAAATGGGTAATACTGATGGCAACCTTGTTGTTAGAACTTGCTGAGCACAGCGCAATGTAAGACGCAGTACGGGGAGAAATAAAAACAAGACATTATCTCAAGATACGAATTCAAAGCCCTTCACGGAAATAAGAGAAAAACAGACGGAAAATAAAGCAGTGACTACTAAACAGATGACGATCGCTGAAGAGAGAAACTCAGGATGACGACCAAAAGCGAAAGACCGAATATAAAATCGTCGGTAAAAAGAGTCTAAAGCCAAAACAAGACAAGAGCGAATACGAATAGAAAAGGAATTGGAAAACCAAATTCAATAAATAAAAAACGTCCCAAACAAAAGCGATTTGGACCGAATTCTAAGCCGAAACGAGAATTAGCGTATGGGGTGAGGTTGGGGGAAGGGGGGGCTAAGAAAGAACAGCCCCCCCCAAGGGGAAACAAAGTGAAAGGGAAGGAAACGGGAGAGAGAGAGAGAGAGGGAGGGGGGTACACAACAAAATACGAGACAGGGAAGGAAGGACGAGGGGATATTCGAGGAGAAAAAGGGGGAAATGAAGGGGGGGGTGGGGGGGGGGGGGTGAGAAAGACGGAGTGGAAGAAGGAGAGGATGGCGTGTGATAATAGAAGAAGCAGGAGAGAGGAGGAGGAGAGAAGAGAAGAGAAGAGAGAGAGAGAGAGAGGTGCAAAAAAAAATAAAATAGACAATCCGCGGAGCCAAGTTGGAGGCCGTAGCTCTGAAAAGTCGAACCAAGACGATTGACTGATTTCTGTAGACTGGCGTCGCTGCAATTATATATCGTCTGTGCGAGGGAGTGAAGAGAGAAAGGCTAAATCATGTGACAATAAAAAAGGAGATTAAAAATCCTAGCAAAATCACGAAAACAAACATTAAACAATAAAAAAAATTAAACCACTTGATGTAAAATAAAATCATTTCATGGATACCAATAAGCATGAAGGCGAGTTATAAGATGTTTACATTGAATGGTATAGCGGTAATGAAAATGACAAAAGCAAGAACGAGTACGCGCGCGCGCGCATATGGGATACACATGTGCGCGGGTGGAGGAACGAACCATCAGTCAAGGGAGCCCTGGAGAGAGAGAGAGAGAGAGAGAGAGAGAGAGAGAGAGAGAGAGAGAGAGAGAGAGGCCAGTGGTGACTCATGCCAGCCATCGCCACACACCACACACACACACACACACGAGTCCATATGCTCACACCACACATAACCAACGCTTACGTTGGTCCTCGCACGAAACCCTATAGGATATGCACTTTATAAGGACACATAACAGGGATCCTACGCCAACAGAGCCTTCCCCTCCGAGTCCTTCCAAAGAGGGACGCCACCAGGAAACCACCGCCGCCTCCTGCAAGCACGTGCTCCTTCGGTTGACGATTGTCTAGCCAAGCCACACCCCCGACAGGACAGGACAACAGATACCCCTCCGCCCTTTCTCTCTCAAGGCGTCGGACAACACTATAATTGCATATTCGCGAAGAACACAAGAGAAGACAAAATTCAGGAAAGGCAAAAACTAAAGGGAGATCGTGTTTTAAATGCGAGAACACAGATGATAGGAATTCTCGCCTTGTCTTTCGGTGTCTATTCGTCTGCTTGTGCAAATCATTGAACGAAATGTAAACTAAATAATTCTGGAAAAAAAAAGTTGGTTATTGTTGTTTCTTAATCGCAGGACCATATTTTATGGAAAATGAATTTCAAGTCAATGGACCGTGTGGGATTGTTCCATGTGAATAGGGTTCATCTTCTGAGAAATAATAATAATAATAATAATAATAATAATAATAATAATAATAATAATAATATAATAATAACTGATTTCCATAGAAGAGTAAGACATACAACTACTCTACCGACACATTCTGGAAATAAACTTCAAACTACAGTAGGGATTTATGTTAACCCATAACTAACAGACAACGTCGCTAAATCAATGAACACCCTTCACGTCAAAACCTAACAAATATTTCCTTTTACTCACTGTCAAAAAGAAAAGAAAAGAGAGAAAAAAAAAAGCCCACTCACTAACCTAACAAACCCATTTCCCCCCATCCCCCCTCCAAAGATTTTCCGTGCGTCAACTCCTTGACTTCTGCACGCCATGCTATCCCGACTTTCCCCTTGTCTGGTAAATAACCCCCCGGGGGGGCGTTTCCCCTCACCTACTTCCCCTACCCTTGAGTTAGTTCATAGATTATTTATAAGTAATGAGGGGAGGTGACTGGCTTGATAAGCTACCGATCATATATATAATGTCACCCCCTCCTCCTCTCTCTCTCTCACACACACACAGTCTCTCTCTCTCTCTCTCTCTCTCTCTCTCTCTCTCTCTCTCTCTCTCTCTCTCTGGGGTTAGAGATTGAGCAGGGAACGAAACAAAAGGTTCTCAAACTAAATACTCTTTTAGGGCAACTACCAATATTATTCAACTATGGAGACCAACATAAGAAAACATCTAACAATTACAATCTACGCTACTCTCATGAACAGCAGTTAAAAGAATGAGAGGTGAAATAAAAAGAATAATATACAAATAAAGGATAACCAAGTCAATACCAACATTCATAAATAAACTCAAGAGCAGAAATACGGGACGCCATTGCCTTTTCTTTCCAAGCTCTTCGGACTCCAATCTCGTCTGATTGGAATTCTCTTCAAGCAAAGAAAAAATACATGACGGGATGTGCAAGGGAAGGCGAAAAGAAAGCAAGATTGAGCCAGACTCTCGGAGGAAATACCTAAGCAAACATGACACTCCAACCCCCAAAACCCCAAGAAACATCCCTCCCCAAACTCCTGGGGCTCTCTCTTTTAAGGGAAAATTCTTTGAACCTCCCAACAACTTCAGCCGCACCGTCCTACGTAGGTCTTCCGGGAGGCATCTGAAAGATATTCTCTAGGTTTCCTTCAGCAAAGAACTCTCTCTCTCTCTCTCTCTCTCGTACTTTGAACCTTGTACGGCTAATAATCAATCTTTAAGAAAGATAAAACATAAGAGAGAAACAATATTCCAATGAGCTTAAAAGAATTGACATATTTCTCGCAAGTGGAAAAAAGGTGACGTTTAAAAGAGAGAGAGAGAGAGAGAGAGAGAGAGAGAGAGAGCGAGGAGAGAGAGAGAGAGAAGAGAGGGGGATAGAGAGAGAGAGAGGGGGGGGGGGGGGGGGGGGGGGGAGGGGGGGGGGGGGGGGGGCTTCAGCCTTCTATCCTACCTTGCAAGTTCCTATATAAGGATATTTGGCTTGCAGCCGAGTTTGGTCGTGAAGGCAAAGATTTGCGATAAGCCCTCTCTCGTGCAGTGTTAAGACTAGTCCCTCGTCTAACTGTGCCCTTTCGGTCACGCACATACACATACGTACACTATGGCAGTAAAATGTACATGTGCGGGTTCTTTTACAAATGACGATTTTATGCGTTTTTACGTTGTATGGAACCAGTGGTTATTCAGCAACGGGACCAACGGCTTGACGTGACTTCCGAACCACGTCGAGAGTGAACTCCCATCACCAGAAATACACATCTCTCACTCCTCAATGGAATGGCCGGGAATCGAACTCGCGGCCACCGAGGTGGCAGGTCAAGACCATACCTATCACGCCAACGAGGGGCAGTTTTCCCATTTTATGGGAGAGGATTTGTCTGTTAGTTCAACGAAATGTGTAATTAAGCTTAAATATGCCGTAATTATATTCCGCTTAACTAATTCCTATGCAGTTTATTAACTATAAGGTTACCATCATACTGTATGCATAAATATCACATGTAGACATCCATATTAACTCTGGCTTATTTACTCAGAAGAGCAAAAACCAGTCTTTCATCGACCATCTGTTTTGCGTTCAAATTTAGAAGTTTACTTCTCTGAATTCCAGATCTAACTTGGTTCTCTTCTCGTCTGACTTCAAAATTTTTTTCTTCTTTTTTTTATTATTATATTTCTTTCTTGACGACGCTACATCTGCTCTTTTTCCCAATTAGTGATTTCTGGTGATGTTACTCTTCCTTCAAGCATCAAGAATGAATTGAATACAGAATTTCGGCCAAAGGCCCAAGAACCGGGGCCTATGAGGTCATTCAGCGCTGAAACGGAAATTGACGTGTAAAAGGAGGAAAACCTCAAAGCAGTTGCACTATGAATCAATTGCTACCACCGGATATAAGCAAACGATTCAGTTTGCTTTGTTATTATTATTATCATATTCAGAAGATTTTAGCATAAAAAGTTTCTTAAAGTCGTCTCTTATTCCTAGAGAAAATATTGCAATACCAAACCTTTCCTGAATGAGTAAGTAAGAATGGAAGAAATAGAATATGAAAGGAGGTAGAGTAAAAGGAACGAAAGGGGCCGAAGGCACTCTGCTAAAAACCTTAAGTAATGCCAACAGTGAGCCGTGTGGCATTATCCCGTGGCACCCTTTAACCATCCTCTTCTATAACCTACTCATACCCAGAAGATGATGCACTTCCACATTTATCTTTTCGACATTTCTAAGCATAAGCTCAAACTTTCTAATCATGCAGACTTCAACAGAACCTTGGGCTGGTGAATATACGAGTAAAACTGGAGTTTAATTATACCAGGACAGATAGACAAATGGTATTATTATTCAGAAGATGAACCCTATTCATACGGAACAAGGAATCCACACTGGGGCCAGTGACTTGAAACTGAAGTTCAAGTCTCAAGAGAATATGGTGTTCATTCGAACGACGTAACAGAAGGTAATAAGAAATCCATAAAGAGATCAATTATTAGAAAAACGACTAAACTGACGAATTAATAAATAAATAAAAACGTAAGTCAAATATGAAAATAGAAGTTGTATTGTATTAAGGTAGTAATGCACTACATATCTTCCACTCTAATTTAACTTTTTTCTTTTCAGGTTCAAGCGGAGGACGAGAACAGCATAAAAAAGGAACCATAGAAAGTAATTACCGAACTCTATCTAATGGAAATGTAAACAATGAATTTATTATGAATAAGCTTCTAAACAACACGAGTACTTCGCCCACTCACTCACAAGAGCGTGCGCACGCATACTATTTCTAGACTCGTAGCACTCGACATTTCAAAAAGGAATGCAATTTTCCTCTTGTTATTTTTGCTGTCCTTACCACTTTTGAAATACTCGCAAGACCTCATTAAGTCGAGGAGATCGGAAACCCAATGCTTGAGTACAGAACGACTGACCAACCAAACAGATACGGTTAATAATAGCAGTGACGAACGTTGCTCTCTCTCTCTCTCTCTCTCTCTCTCTCTCTCTCTCTCTCTCTCTCTCTCTCTCTCTCTCTCTTCTTCTTCAAATACACACTCACGTACTCCAGCGCGAGCGCTTGAAATGTGATGAGCCACATTTATCAAAATTATTCCGACTTCAAAAGGTAAACAATAGGTGTGAAGTGCATGTGGATAACGAGTTGCAAAGAAAACGGGCATAATCTGCAATCATGTCGGGCGAGGTCAAACCGTCACCTTTTGACCTTTTGCGCCGCTAATCACAACATACCAAAGGTCATGAGAGAGAGAGAGAGAGAGAGAGAGAGAGAGAGAGACTCTCTCAAGTACAGGTATAATCATGTGTTATCTACCGTACAATAACTAAGCTTCGTGAATAAGTCCATAATACAACAGCCACGCCCATTCTACCCAAAATCACCTCAATAAATATACCACGCCCAATTGAACGACCTTTCCAACCCAAGCCGTCATGTTTACATGTAATGGCACAAGGCTACACCGCAGACTAGACGGCAGACGTTGACTACACTACACTGTCATTTTATTATATTTTATCTGTTCAATTTCTCTTGTCAAACCCTTCGTAATTAGGATACTTTGTTTCATCTCAACCGGTTCTTTCTGTAGTATTAAAATCTGTCTGGCTAGTTTTCCCGTATAAGTATAGGACCTTTCAAATATCCATTTGATTATGAGGATGTAGATATATATATACTTACATATAAGAATGGTACAAGTGCTCTGGGACAACAGAATTCCAGGTAATAAAACTAGCCAATGAATACAAAGAAATATAGAAAGTTAAGTATTATATTTTTCAGAGACTGCTGTCTCTATCTCTTCAGTCTCTGAAATATAGTCCTGACTTCCTATATATTGGCGTTTTTGTGGGATACTTTTATTACATATACATGTATAAATGTAAACAATCCTACAGGTCACATCAAGGAGCCCCATAAACATACCATCTTCCAGAATGAAAAATATTTCAATTCATGAAACAAACACTACTCAAGTCGAAATAAAAAACAGACATACATATATATACACGTACATTAACCATTCACGGATAGTAACTCCCCGTTCTCTCCCCAATTGCCACAAACTGCCGAACTTTCTCAAGCGTCCCCATACGTTTAATTCTTCCCCAAAATAAAACAGAGGAGATGCAAATTGCGAGTATTAATTCGCCCCTCCTTCCACCATCGACGCAGCCATCACCTAAGGCCACGAGAGAGAGAGAGAGAGAGAGAGAGAGAGAGAGAGAGAGAGAGAGAGAGAGAGAGAGAGAGGGGGGGGGGGGTGGGGGGCGGAAGAAACAATTAAAACTTTCCAGAAGGGCGGCGTGAATGGGGGGAGGGGGGGGGGCCTCTTTGTCAAAAGGAAAATGCGTCGAATCGTGTAAAGCAAAGCCATCATGAGGGAGAATTAGAGACGGACGCAGCTGCACCACCTGACTCCTGCAACACCGTCCAAGTCGGATGACAAAATATCATGATGATGATGATCCAGGCTACATAAGGGGTTTTGGCACGAGGTTACCAAAGCTCATTACGTTTGTTCACCCTCTCTTTCTCTGTCTCTCGTCTTTTGTTTATTTTGTTTGTATGGTGTTTTAACGTTGCATGGAACCAGTGGTTATTCAGCAACGGGACCAACGGCTCTACGTGACTTCCAAACCACGTCGAGAACGAACTTCTATCACCAGAAATACACATATCTCACACCTCAATGGAATGCTCGAGAATCGAACTCGCGGCAACCGAGGTGGTCTTTTGTTTATGATCTGGAGATTCATACCTGACTTGGGTGTATTTCACACACACACGTGAGGTTTTAGTCTTCCTTTTTTTTCCACGAAGTTAGATATATGAGGTGATGTATGAGGTAATAGTCCACAGGGGAAGAGAAAAGCTAAACTTCCTTTTAGCTCAATAGTTTCGGCCTCCACTGGCCCTTATCGAGAGCTGTTTATTAACAGTTAATAAACAGCTCTCGATAAGGGCCAGCGGAGGCCGAAACTGTTGAGCTAAAAGGGATTTCAGTTTTTTTCTTTTCCCTGTGGACTATATACCCCATATTTATATTATATATATATATATATATTATATATATATATATATATATATATATATATATCTATATATATATTATCTATATATATATATATATATATATATAGATATATATATATATATAGTATCATATATATAATATATATATATATATAATATACCCAATCTGTCAATCTGTTCACTTCTCTTGCCAGACATAATTCATAAAGTCCATTTTTCCCCCGCATTCAAAATTCACTTCTACATTCTTGGAATAAGACCCCATCACTCCTATAGTGGAAATCCCCCCACCCCAACTGCTACGTCAGTCACTAAGCCTCGTCAAGTCTGCACAGATCACCTTAATCCTTGCAATGCCAGATTACGTAGATGAAATGAATCGTAGATGCTTTTTTCTTAACCGGTGCGATCAATAGGCTTTACAATAATTTTTTTAAATAACATCTCTTTGGAATTTTCTTCTACTTCCTGCTTGAGAAAGTCACCCATTGTGAGAAGTGAAGTTTCATTCCCGTAGAATTTTGACACGGGGAAAAAGAGAGAGAAGAGAGGAGAGAAGAGGAGAGAGAGAGAGGAGAGAAAGAAGACAAGAATTTCCAAGCCTTAAAACTCTGATAGCCATCAAGGGGTACTACAAACTACATAAAATAATAACATTACAACAATAATAATACTCCTTCAATCCAACAGCTTCTATATAATAATAATTAATAATAATAATAATAATAATAATAATAATAATAATAATAACATTACAACAATAATAATACTCCTTCAATCCAACAGCTTCTATATAATACTACTACTAATAATAATAATAATAATAATAATAATAATAATAATAATAATAATAATAATAATAATTCAGTCCAATTTCTTCTATTCGCCATTCTTAGCAGGCCCCCTTAAAAAAAAAAATAAATAAATAAACGCGAATCGCCGACCGCATACCGGATATGAGTATGAGTAACGATGCATCTGCAAACAAGGAAGCATCTATCATTATTTAAGTCAGTCATGGGAGGGGGTATGGGGGGGGGAGAGAAAGTATAAGTCTGAGGTGCCCGTCTACGCACGCGCAGCAGATCTGCGCTAATGACTTCATTGGTAGTGGATTTATATTACGTGTTTGGCCGCAAAATGTTGTAGGACCATCTACCTGAGCGCAGTGACGAAATGGTCGAGAAATAACAACAATAATAATAATAATAACGCCTAACTCTAAACAGTATATAGCATTTGTATAATTAACTTTTGAAGAAACTACTGACAGTATAGCGTTTTAAAAATTAACTCTTGACTGCATAGCTTTTTGAAGAAACTATTGACAGTATGGTCCTTTTTTTTTTCAAGTAACCTTTGTTTTTATGGTATAAGCTTTAGCTTTTTGAAGTTAATTCGCTTTAACACTGGTATCTATAAAGCTTTTTGAAGTGAAACTCTTTGGACAAGTTTATAAGCTTTTTAAGTGACTCTTGAGTGTATAGGTTCTTCTAAACTTAATCGTGATGGATAGCTTTTTAAAAGTAACGTTTGGAAGTGTATAGCTTATTTTTAAGTAACTCTTGACAGTGTATGTCTTTATCTAAAAGTAATTCTTGAGTGTCTAGCCTTTTTAAAACTTACTCTTGATGTATAGCTTTTTAAAAGTAACTTTGGGAAGTGTATAGCTTTTTTTAAAGTAACTTTTGGAAGTGTATAGCTTTTTAAAAGTAATTATTAACAGTGTATAGATTTTTTAAGTAATTCTTTTCATGTAGAGCTTTTTTTAAACTGTCTTAATAAACATCACACTGAAAAACAAACAAACAAACAAACACGACACTTAATCATTACGTTTGATACCAACTACAGAACACTGACTTCTTTTGTTTCAACGTCCTTTACACCGCCCCCCACCCCCCTTTCCTGGAGACCCCATGAAATCCGAGGAAACGCCCCCACGAAAGATTTCTGCGAACCGGCCAATCTAAGGCCCCTAGCTCTAGGGGAAGGGGTAAGGGCGGGTATAAGGGAAAGGGGGCACTCCAGGGATGAAGATTTACTTGCAAGGGGTCAGGAAGGAGGTGTTATCTGCAAATAATTGCTCGCTCAACTGGCAACACCTGATAAGGCCTAGTTCTCCCTATTCCAAGACTTGAGAATTATTAGTCCCTTCCTTCCCAGTCACCGCTGACTCTGGATCTAGTTCTTTTATATTCAGTTATTAGGTTTTAGGGGCCATTACTTCCTTTATATAATCGATTATGAGTTATCTGGAGCCATTATTTCCTTTATAATCAAGTATCAGTTATTTGTACCATTATTTCCTTTATAATCAATTATTCGTTATTTGGTGGCATTATTTACTTTATCATCAATTATCAGTTATTTGAGGCCATTATTTCCTTTATAGTCAATTATCAGTTATTTAGAGCCATTATTTCCTTTATAATCAATTATCAGTTATTTGGGGCATTATTCATTTATAATCAATTATCAGTTATTTGTAGCCATTATTTCCTTTATAATCAATTATCAGTTATTTGGGGCCATTATTTCCTTTATAATCAATTATCCCTTATCTTGGACCATTCCTT
>NC_061104.1:44601056-44631056 GCF_015104395.2 Macrobrachium nipponense
CTATGCGCACGTTCATGCATGCTTATACAATGCAGAAATGCAAAATTATATGCATATATATATATATATATATATATATATATATATATATATATATATATATATATATATATAAATATATATATATATATATTTATACTATATATATATATATATATATATATATATATATATATATATATATATATATATATATATGTATGTGTGTATGTATATATATATATATATATGTGTGTGTGGGTGTGTGTGTGTGTATATACTTGCAACTAGGCACATGTACATGCAAGCTTATACAATTCAGAAATGAATAATTATATGTATATATGTGTATATGCATACTAGCAACTAAGCACACGCAAGTTTATACAATGGAGAAATGCATTATATGCATACGTATATATGTGTATATGTATACGCATACTTGCAACTATGCACAAGTACATACTACAAGCTTATAAAATGCAGAAAAGCATAATTATACACACACACACATATACATATATATATATATATATATATATATATACGTATGTATATATATTATATATATATATATATATATTATACACACACTATATGAATAAGATTAAAGGACATTTGTAAAACAAAGTAACACCATACCACTAAGCTCACAATGATGAAGGATGACAAATCTGCCAACAGGAATACTCAATGCCAATCAAAATTCGGACGAGTGCTAAAATCACTTGCAATAACTACAGTTAAGAGACTCACGTATCACGCTACTAAGACCATGTGCATTTGAACAACAGCAAAGGCGTTTGTTGACGACATGTCCTTCAATCAAAGAAAGTGAAGAGGTTCTCTTCCCCTAAAAATATTCCCAGAACGATTGGCTGATTGGCTATGGCTGATTTCAATCACACACACACTCAAAGAGAGAGAGAGAGAGAGAGAGAGAGAGAGAGAGACACGATGAATTATATTTACTAACAGGACCTCATTGAAACTGGATATCTAACGGAATGTATTGAAAAAAAAAAATGTATAAAAATGAATTACATACAAATGAAACATAATAAAGAAATATCTATAAAAATAACACGTGTAAAAATGAAAGACATAAAAATGACGCAATCGCTGACTCGGCTTTCCACTCCATGTGACGTCATCAAAACACGAGAACTTTAACGCTCACGCCCCATACTACGCCCATATCGACCGCTCGCGTATTGGGCGTACAGCTTGTCACGAATGGGCCACTCGCCCATCTTGCAAGAAGCATCTCTCTCTCTCTCTCTCTCTCTCTCTCTCTCTCTCTCTCAGACAAAATTCTGGCAAAATTCACACAAAAAAGGGTAGGAGAATCTAAACCTCAATCATATCTTGAAGAAAAAGAGAAAAAAAAAAGTTTTACGGCGCAATCAAGTTTTCCGTACAGCGCATAATAATAGTGTATAAAACTCCCAACCGCGGCCCATGAAACATTCTGCCACGGTCCGGTGGTGCAATGGCACCTGAGCCGTGCCAGACGCACGATCATGGCTAACTTTAACCTTAAATAAAATAAAAACTACTGAGGCTAGAGGGCTGCAATTTGGTATGTTTGATGACAGGAGGGTGGACGATCAACGTACCAATTTGCAGCCCTCTAGCCTCAGTAGTTTTTCAGATTTGAGGGCGGACTGACAGACAAAGCCATCTAAACGGCCTTCTTCTTTTACAGAAAGCTAATAAAAGGTCCCAGGCCGCCCATCCTCCACAACAGCACAAACGACGCGTGAAGCCTGGTTAGTGGCCGACGGGAACATTGCACAAATTTCCCAATGAATATGCACTGCCAACCACTTCCTTGTAGCTGGCTCTAGTCAGACTTGGGGTTACAAAAGCGCTCTCATTCCCACACTTTCTCCTGAGGTAAGGAAACAGTACACATTGCTTTTTTTTCTTTATATATTAAAAGTGATCATTGATACGTTATGCAAATCTTGTATCGGATGTGAGCACTGACCGGCGTTAGAGAGAGAGAGAGAGAGAGAGAGAGAGAGAGAGAAGAGAGGAGAGAGAGAGAGGGAACTTTTTGTGACAATTAATACGTCATATCGTATATATATATATATTATATATATATATATATATATATATATATGTGTGGGGGTGTGTGTGGTTGTGGTGGTGTTGTGTGTGTTGGAGTGTATATGTTTGTGTGTACTATACATGTATATATATACATATATAACGTTCAAAATAACAGAATGGCAAATACCTCTCCAAACAAAAAACAAAACAAAACAGAAAAAACTGAAAAACCTAAAACAACACTAACTTATACAACAAAAAATAAAACGACAATAAGCAAATAAGTCCAGTACTAATAATAAATTCAAATTCTATTCAACAGTATATTAACAGACCCTCTCAAATGAACCTCACCCTACGTTAAAAATAACCCTCTTTAAAAAAAAATCCCCATGAAAAGAAAAGAAAAGAAAAAACAAGTACTCCAGAGAAGTGCAGTGCTAATGACATTATTCAATTGGTCTCGTAGGACGCGGTAGGCCTAAGGAGTGAATCACAAAGTTTCGCTTCAAGCCGCGAGAGTGGTTCCATTAAGCACTCCCCCCTCGGGGTCCGAAGATTTCTTCAAATAAAATCACAAAAGAACAAAAGAAATCTTTAAGAAACTTAGTAGGAAATCTTCCTTTAAATATAAATCTCAAAAAGAGTTTTAGTACTAGACTAATGGGTTCGTTAGGAAAACATACAAGGAAATGACGCACGCACGGAAAAAAAAAACTAATACAATAAACAAAAGTTAAAAGCCCCATAGCATACTTCCGCAACTGCTCTCTCTCTCTCTTCTCTCTCTCTCTCTCTCTCTCTCTCTCTCTCTCTCAGTCGGTTGGAATTTGTTATTAAGAATGTGATTATTTTCTGTTTTCTTTTTCTAAATCAGTTGTGATTTACAAGGAAGACGGTACTTTCTCTCTCTCTCTCTCTCTCTCTCTCTCTCTCTCTCTCTCTCTCTCTCTCTCTCTCTCTCTCACAGTCGGTTGGGAATTTGTTATTAAGAATGTGATCATTTTCTGTTTTCTCTCTAAATCTTCTTCAGTCAAATTGTGAATTTATAAGAGTGGTACTGGGGGAGGCTCTCTCTCTCTCCTCTCTCTCTCTCTCTCTCTCTCTGGCAAACCCTATGATTATTCCTACCAGACGTTTTCAATATATATTCAGTTTCCAACCTAGCAGTCCCGAAAAGAACCCAGACTTCTCAGCACATCGTTCTGACGATATGAATGACTGGTCCCATTACGAGAGAGAGAGAGAGAGAGAGAGAGAGAGAGAGAGATGGCTTAGGCGTATTGAGAGACGTGGACATTTGTGATTCCACACAGAATGATATATAATTCGAGAAAAGTTTCGAGACAATTGTCAAGCTATAATTTAAGACAACATCAATATTAACGAAGTGGAAAAAATGCTCCGAAGTTCCTTAGGCGCAGTGGAGTTTTCGGTACAGCGTATAATGCTGTATGAAGCTCTCAGCCACGGCCCATGAAAATCCCAGCAGCAAAACATGAAACATTCAGTCACGGCCAGGTGGTGGCATATGTTGTTGGCACCCTAGCGTTGCCAGACGCGCGATCATACTAACTTTAACGTTCAATACAATAAAAACTACTGGGGCTAGAGGGCTGCAATTTGGCATGTTAAATAGTTGGAAGGTGGATGACCAACATACCAATTTGCAGCCCTCTAGCCACATTAGTTTTTAAGATCTGAGGGCGGACAGAAACTGTGCAAACGGACAGACTTCCTGAAATAGATGACGGTCCTTCCATAACAAAGTTACCATTTCATTATGGAGGAAAGAATCATTCATAAAATACAAACTATAACAATAAAGACGATGATCACATAATACGTAACATAACGGTCATGTTCATATCAAAATTAACGAATATACAGGCTTGGGGCTTATTTTGTATAGAAGTTTCTGTACTCTTGGGTACAGAATAAAAGCCAGTAATAAAGAGAATAGATTAACTTCTACACAAAATAAACGCAGCTGAAATAGCCATTATTTTCAATAAAAATTGTGTTAACGAAGGTCTTCTTCATGCATATAATAATTAATAATAATAACATTCAAAGTAACTCAATAGTTGCACAGACTACATGTTGCAATTCAACCTCATTATACGACGATTCCGAACGACCTACTATTGATTGATCGGACGCACGAAGCTGTCGTCACACAACTATGGCCGTATAAACGCTACCAGGTATTAATTCAGCAACACATCTACGGAAGACCTTTACAGTTATACGGGGACTTATTGAAAATAACGGTCAAACGTCATCTAATACGGTACACCGGTGATTTTGACACACCTCGCCCACAATTTCTCACTTATATAGGCTACGTTTACCATGACGCCCACACGCCCATGATTACCGTATACGTTATCTGCTAAAGACAGCCTACGCCCACGATGAAGACGTTGAAATGGAGAGAGAAAAAAAAGGTGGGCTTTCACTTCTCCGTGGAGAGAGAGAGAGAGAGAGAGAGAGAGAGAGAGAGAGAGAGAGAGAGAGAGAGAGAGAGAGAGATAGTTACAAGGATTAGGATGTCTCAAAGACTTATTAGGCTATCCTAGGAGAGCGAGAGAGAGCACCTTAATTACAAGATAACGATTCCGAATGATTCAGAGAGAGAGAGAGAGAGAGAGAGAGAGAGAGAGAGAGAGAGAGAGAGAGAGAGAGACTCCAATCCTATCACCGGGGAAGAGAAAAGCGAATGAAATCGTAATGCGTCTGTCTCTAATTCCAAAGGCCGCTTCCGAAATGGAGGGGAAAGGGAACAAAGGAGGAACTGCGAACATTTAAAAGAGGTCCTAGGAATGGAAGGGGGAGGAGGGGGGTAGAGAGAGAAAGAGGGGCTGGAATAAGAGGATAAATCTCAGTAATTGTGGGGGAGGGGGGGGGGCAGTGGCAACGAGGAGGCTGATGAATTGTGCATAAAGAAAAAGGCGACAGTTTGATGACTTTCCACATAGCAACTGTTTGGCATACCTAAAACACTCTCTCTCTCTCTCTCTCTCTCTCTCTCTCTCTCTCTCTCTCTCTCTCTCTCTCTCTCAAATCGGATTACCCCAAGATACACTCTCTATAGACAGAGAGGGGTCCACATGCAAATCATGAAACCCGTTTTCAGAGACGCCGTAGCCCCCCCTACAAACTTTTTCGTGATGACGTCACAAATCGGATTGGAAGGAAGTGTCGAAGTTTCGGGAACTTTGAAACGTCGCCGCTGTTGTCGAAATGAAATTCATTCACACCCCGTAATCTCTCTCTCTCTTTGCCATTTAAAGTAATATGAAGTCGTGATTCTTCGTCAAACGCTTGCAGCGACTGTAAGACAAAAATTCTCTCTCTCTCTCTCTCTCTCTCTCTCTCTCTCTCTCTCTCTCGAAATTTACCATTTAACGTCAAATGCTTAAATGTAAGAGAAAAACTCTCTCTCCTTCCTCTCCTCTGCTTCTCTCCCTCTCTCTCTCTCTCTCTCTCTCTCTCTCTCTCTCTCTCTCTCTCTCTCTCTCTCTCTCTCTCGTGAAATTTACCATCTAACGTCAAATGCTTAACTGTAAGAGAAAAATCCTCCTCTCTCTCTCTCTCTCTCTCTCAATATTCTATTCCTACTGAAGAAGCTAAGGTACTACATGATGATCCCCATAGCAACTCGTCAACTACGAAATACATATAAAATTTTATATCTATATCACGATATGGTTACGTTATCAATAAACGCATCAGAAATGACTAATGCGCTTCATACTCTACTTCGCTGGAAGTGTCACCACCCATCTTACAGCTACAGTATCACCAGTACCCCGCCCCTGTGAGTATTATACTAAATACGTCAACAGAACTTGGCTCAAAATTATTATGGGCAATGTGATCAAGTTACGCGAGCACGACATATAATTTCACTATTATTAAAAAAATTCCAGCAGCAACGTTGCGAAAGAAACCCGATGAGAACGCATATGTAGGTTGGTACTAAGTCTGGTTTTGAATGATTTCAATTCGTATATTTTTAGGACTGGGTATTTGGTATCGCATCTACTTTTATTCGGATTGGATAAATACCCTCGCGTTCAGTTGTGACAAGACCTTCAACCTTTCTGTATATGTAATGTTTATTTATATGTGTATATATACACAGTGTACATGTATGTGTATTTAATTATATATATATATATATATATATATATATATATATATATATATATATATATATAATATATATATATATATTCCTGCTCTGCAACTGACGAATTTTGATAGATATGAACTGAATATGTAATAAAGAATTTAGGCCAAAGGCCAAGGTCTGGGACCTATGAGGTCATTCAGCGCTGAAACGGATATTGACAGTAAAATGTTTGAAAAATGTGTAACAGGAAGAAAACCTCAAAGCAGCTGCACTATGAAACAAGTGTTAGAGGAGGGTGGATAGCGAGATGGAAGAAGGAGAATATGATGCATGATCGCAGATGATGGTGAAGACCAATAACAAACAGCGACCTCAGCTGGGAAAAGATGATGATAGAGAAGATTATTTTGAAATTGGTGATATTTCCTATAACCTTCAGGTACTTCCTTCTAATGAACACCTTAATATTCTTTGGAAGCTTGAATATCAAGACAATGGCCCGGGCTTGTTTCATATGAATAGGGCTCGCCTTCTAAATAATAACAACATAAATACTGCTAAAGAGGACAGAATTAAGCGAGTGGATTTTATATAGTTTTTTTTTTCTATTTTTCTAACAATTCGCTTCTCAGGCTCAGCGATGTTTCTGAGTAACTGGCCAGTATTCATATTGGGAATTTTCCAAAAATTATAAATGCTGAAGATAATCTTTTATTGTATTAGAACAGGATCTCAGGTCCAGGTCAAGCAGGGGTCGTCGTCAGTGCTTGACCTGGACCTGATATATCCTGTTATAATAAAATAAAAGATTACTTTCGGCATTTATCATTTTTTGAAAATTCCCAATATGAATACTGGCCAGTGACTCAGAAACATCGCTGATCCTGAGAAGCGAATTGTAAGAAAAATAGAAAAAAATACAATATATAAAATCAACTCGTTTAATTCTGCCATTCTTTTTAACAGCATTTGCCTAAAAGTGTCTTCTATAAAAATAACATAAATCATAATAATTATATAATAATAATAATAATAATAATATAAACACTGACCGAAAAGCAAGTTGGTGGGACCTTCTATCATCGCTTAGAATCGGCACGAAAATCAGGCAGTCCAAGGATATCTTAATGAGAAAAAGAACAAATGACAAATGGAAGAACTAAAACAAAATTTTTTAGTTAACATAATTATTTCTATTCACCTCAGAGTAATCTGACATTCCTAGACCGGTACAATTCTCATTTCACCGATAAAACGAAAGAGAGAGAGAGAGAGAGAGAGAGAGAGAGAGAGAACGTTTCTAATACACGTCCCAAATTATTGAATAGGGCAGAATACCTTCTAATGGGAGCTCCCCCCCCCCACCCCCCCCCCCCCCCCCACCCCCCACCCCCGCCCACTTTCTTCTTTGAAGAGGATGTCTTATAACAGTTATAACTTCAACCATTTCTCCCTCGAGAAATAATCATCAATATTAAACAACTAATTTTGACGTAAATAATGACGCCGTCTAAAATTTTTAGGAAAACAAACCTACCTGGGTTAAAGCAGCCATCTTTCTTAAGCATATCGACTATAAAATTTGTTTGTTTGTATGGCGTTTTTACGTTGCATGGAACCAGTGGTTATTCAGCAACGGGACCAACGGCTTTACGAGACTTCCGAACCACGTTGAGTATAAAATTGGTTGAACGTGAAAGACTTGCGATTTGAAAGACTTGCCTCCAATCGCTGCGCAATACGCAATCTCGGGATATTCTTCTGCGCAACATTACCGGAAAGAGAACGAAGCGACGCCAAATTGCGAGAATACATATTTGCTCATTAATCTCAATAAGATGACTGACGTGGGAACCAACACGCGGTGACGCCATTATCGAGCACATTCATCGCAAGAGCCCGTTGCAAAACAAACTCTAGATATAGGGGTCGGTGCGGAAGGAAGGAAGGAAGGAAGGATGGAAGGAAGAAGAAAGGATGGATGGAAAGACCAGCTGCCGAAATTTGAGACTCCAATAATCAGAAATAAAAGACGGTCGCCTAAGCAACACGGGACGTACCCGGCGTTCATGAGCGACACGCGGACACCTGTTCCATGGACTATTTCCGACTGCAAGATTCCGCTATTTTTTTTTTCAATATTACTTTATTATAATTAATATCATTACGATTACTGCTTTAAACTAAAAAAGATGTATCCATAAGAACAAACCTAAATTGTCTCAACGTTTTAAATTTTTCCACGGAATTTAA
Organism: Macrobrachium nipponense; assembly: GCF_015104395.2. NCBI lineage: Eukaryota > Metazoa > Arthropoda > Malacostraca > Decapoda > Palaemonidae > Macrobrachium > Macrobrachium nipponense. Next base: position 44,609,491 of record NC_061104.1, read on the forward strand.
TTCCCCCACCAAATAAATAAATATACATATATAAATCTATTATAAGATATTATATATTTTTAATTTATTAATTTGATTGCCACAGGAAAAAATGACAGTAAGATAGTCAATACCAAAGTGTTTTCGCCTTTATTCAGGCAATTTTTCTTTTTCTTTTTTTCTTTTTTTTCTTTTTTTTTTCTTTTTTTTTTGCCTCGACAATGCCTGAATAAAGGCGAAAGCGCTTGGTGTTAAGTGTCTTACTATCATTTTCCTGTGGTATTCGCTTAGACAATGAAGTCACCTGCATTTCCTGTGATTTTTTAATACATACTATACGTGTATATATTATATATATATATATATATAGATATATATATATATATAAAAAAAAATATAATAAATATATGTGTATATATATATAAATATATATTATAATATATATATATATATTATATAATATATATACAGAGAGAGAGAGAGAGAGAGCAGAGAGAGAGAGAGAGAGAGATTCACTCACGACCTCTTTCCAGCAAACACAAGCAACGTGGAAAGAGACATAAACAGTCGCATTCCGACGACTGCTAAAACATAGAAAATCTAACGAACGTCGCGTTTCCTGCCATTGTCTCTCAATGGCCTTTTCAATGGAGCTATTCCTTCAACACCTCCATTCTAAGCTTCTGTCCCATTGTCTTCACACTACTATAAATACATTAATTTTTTCCCCGCCGGGTTTCTTTCAACTGTGGGTGGTGCGTAAGTCTGTCAATTCTCCATTGTTGCTAACCCTTCTCGTTAGCGAGGTTCTATAAGTACGAACTTTATGGTCAGGCGTTATTGCTTTACATTTTTATAAAGATGCTTTTAATCACAGGGAGCTTGTTTTGCAGCAATAATAATAATAATAATAATAATAATAATAATAATAATAATAATAATAATAATAATAATAATAATAATATAAACAGAATTTATAAGCAAGAGATAAACCATTTACTAGTTATATAAATAAGTAAATGGTTGATCTCTTGTATATAAATAAATATTATAATTATTATATTATTATTATTATTATTATTATTATTATATATATATATAATGTATCATCATTATATTATATAAATAAGTCAAGCGTTATTGCTTTACATTTTAATAAAGCTGCTTTCAATCACAGGAAGATTTTTTGAGTAATAATAATAATAATAATTACAAGAGTAATAATAATAATAATAATAATCATAATAAATAATACAGCAAGCACATGGTACTTTTGAGATGCTATTCCAATTTCTATAATACTAATTTTAAGTTTTTTTTATTTTCATCAATGTAAAAATACTAATTTATCTTCCTATGGCAGTAGTTCGAAGTCTCTTTTTGAGAGAGAGAGAGAGAGAGAGAGAGAGAGAGAGAGAGAGAGAGAGAGAGAGAGAGAGTTGAAAGTAAATAAAGTTAAATTGAGAGATAGAGCAGACCAAGAGAGAGAGAGAGATACAGACAGAGAGAGAGAGGTGGCAGAAAAGGGGGTAAGAATAAAGTTTATTTTGAGAGAGAGAGAGAGAGAGAGAGAGAGAGAGAGAGTTGAGAGAAGAGACAGAGAGAAGAGGAGGGGGGCCGAAAGTAACTAAAGTCTATTGAGGAGAGGAGAGAGACGAGAGAGAGAGAGAGGAGAGAGAGAGAGCACTCGAACTACAGATAAAGATTCAAAGTGAGAGAGAGAGAGAGAGAGAGAGAGGGCTGGAAAGCATACTAGCTATAGTTAAAAGATTTCACGCGAATCACAGAGAGAGAGAGAGAGAGAGAGAGAGAGAGAGAGAGAGAGAGAGAGAGAGAGCAATTGGACGCAATCACATAACCTCCCAACCAACGCGAGCTGAGAAAGCGAACGAGAGACAAGAGGGAATATTATACGCAACGCCAACACCCTAACTCAACTGCGTATCAATTTCATTGCTCAACATAACGGAATTAGCCTGAGAGAAGAGACGCGACAATGCGCGCGTCTGTGCGCGCTCGCGTAGGCCCGCGGGTGTTTACTATAGTAGATTCACATCAACCGTGCATCTGACGTCTAGGCCAGTCCCTTAAGACGCTCCTGATTGGCTGTTGATAAGCCAATCACAGGGCTGGAAACTCTCAATCTCTCTCAGGAGAGGTGGAACATACATCCTGCCCATGTGAACTCTCTCGAGAGAGAGACTGAGAGTTTCCAGCCCCGTGATTGGCTTATCAGCAGCCAATCAGGAGCGTCGTAAGGGACTGGCCTAGACATCAAATGCACGGGTGATGTGAATCTACTATAGTGTGTGTGAACTACCGCTAATCCAAGAATGCTTGAACAATTTCCTAAGGTAACTCCCTGCTTCTACTTGTCAGGCACTGTAGAATAGACCAGAACATAGAATACATGCCAAAGGCTAAGCGCTGGGACCTATGAGATCATTCAGTGCTGAAAGGGAAACTTTGAGTAGAAAGGTTTGAAAAGCGTAACAGGAGGACAACCTCAAAGCAGTGCGCTATGAACCAATTGGAAGAAAGAGAATATGAACGGAGGTAAAAGGAATGAAAGGGGTTACAGTTATAGTGGCCGAAGGCACGCTGCAAAGAACTTAAAGTATACCTACAGTGCACCGCATGAGGTCCACCGACGGCACAACCCTTCCTTCCCCACTACGGAAGTCAGGTTTGAAACAGTATACAACGAACATTTACGGATTTCGATTCATAAAAGACAAAAGTAATCTGAATAATATGAAAATAAAGCTAATAAAAATGGCATATCCTTCATTACATCTGCAATTATATAAAATAATTAAAACCTAAATAACATTTTATACAAATACAAAATATGTTGACGTCCCTGGCCCGCTCTCACTGCGACGCCAAACAATGAAATCCAAAGTGAGAAAGCCACAAACAAACAATGTAAACGTGGCCGACAACCAAAATCACTGAGCACTTCTTCCTTGTGTATACAAGTGGTCCGAGATCGACCGCCCCAAAAACAAATGCGTTGTGTCCCGACGCGCGTTGCTTGGAGAGAGAGAGAGAGAGAGAGAGAGAGAGAGAGAGAGAGAGAGAGAGAGAGAGAGAGAGGCAACGACAAACTATATTTTAATTTTGGAGAGAGAAAGAGCGAGGCAACGACAAACTATATTTTAATTTTGGAGAGAGAGAGAGAGAGAGAGAGAGAGAGAGAGAGAGAGAGAGAGAGAGAGAGAGAGAGCATCTCTCCTCGGTTCATTCAGTGCTTTTATTTTCACTTTTCCTTTCCTAAACAGCTGTCGGGGATATATATACGCCTTTCGCTTCGATAAAAAAAAAATAAAAACAATGTGCTGTTGTAGTAGTATACATAGCCGACGGGCAAAATGGCAATGAAGCCTTTGTTTACTGACGTTACGGAATATTCTTCATCACAGTGGTATTCGGAGTAGAGAAATATATCCGTATTATTATTGGTATAGCAGTAGAAGGTGTAGAGAGATTAAATTTATAAGTAAAAATTAACTAGAAAGCTGGAAGCTGGCTTCTTCGATTATATATATATATATTATAGGTATATATATATCATTGTATATATCTCTATATATATATAATATATATATATTAACTATATAATATACATACATACATAATTATATATAATATTATAATATATTATATATATATACATATACAGAGAGAGAGAGAGAGGGAGGGAGATATACTTATTGAAATATTACATAAGAGCCGGCTCGCTTTGAAAGTCCTCATCGACTGAACTGACCATATTTAATTTATAAAAAAAAAAATGTTTAAAAAACAATGACTGGAGCAGCGTGAAAGCCAAGAATATACTGTATAAAGGCAAATCGCCAACCACAATATAAAAATTAAAGTTGTAAAGTAAAAGGGAGGTGGGTAGGCGATGGGAATCTGTCTGGTCACAGGCCACCTGTCATAACGATGTCGTCAACCTATTCGAGCTCGCATTCGCTATTATTCCCCTTTAATATGGAGCAAACTATGGCGTAACCCTCTACCTAACCCAGACTAATATCAGCGTAAAGCAAGAGGATGATCTACTTAATAGTCTGTCACAATGTGATGACCACACCTAAGACGATTAGCCAATCTCACAGCTAATCATAAGATTAGCTAACCGCAGTGAAGATGATTATTCGTCTGGCACGTGTAGAATGCGCAGTCGTTATATCATGGAGAGATCGCTTGAGATGCAATGCGATATTTTTTTTTCCCATGGTGCAATGACGGCCGATTGGGTCACTCTACGAAATGGCCAACGATGTGAATAGAAAGATCTAATCGCGGAAACAGGATTAGTAAATGGGATTAGGTAGTCGCACGGAAAAGCTGATAATCGTTTCAGATTATTGCGAGGTGATATCTAAGCGTGGACGGCTTGGAAATGATCACTCGAGGCGTGCTTATAAACGAGAGAGAGAGATGAAGAGAGAGAGAGACGAAGAGAAGATGAGACCTTCATAATTTCAGTTTTAAATTCGTAAAATATTTCTGGAGCTTGGAATACCAGGATGAAGATGGTATTTCTGGATTTTCATTCTCTTTTTAATACTCCACGTGCGCCACCCACCAAAATCTCTCTCTCTCTCTCTCTCTCTCTCTCTCTCTCTCTCCAAAATCAAAATATAGTTTCTTTCTCTCCAAAAATAAAATAGTTTTTCTCTCTTTCTCCAAAATTAGAGGATAGTTTCTCTCTCACTCTCCTCCAAAAATAATAGTTTCTCTCTCTCTCTCTCTCTCTCTCTCTACACACACACACACACAATAACCGGGAGAAAACGTCGACGTGAAGAACATTGAACATGGCGGTATACACGTGCTCGACTTAATCACTTTTACTTTCCACCACCGGTACACGAGATAGTGTGGGACCTTACACCCAGTGTTCATCGTGTACAGCTCATGTTTCTCCGGTAGTAGACGCGCTCTCTCTCTCTCTCTCTCTAACTCTCTGCTACTCTCTCTCGTCTCTCTTCTCTCTCCTCCTCTCTCTCTCTCTCTCTCTCTCTCTCTGCGAAAGTTTCCTCGCCAAATTCATGGGAGAGAGAAAATGAGTAACAGTACTTTATGGCGTGATGAGATTTGACTGATTCCTGAATGAACTGAACGTCTATACTATTGTTAATTTTAGTGTGTGTGTGTGTGTGTATACATGTAAAACAGGCATACACACATACACACACACTCACATATATAATATATATATATATATATATATATATATATATATATATGTGTGTGTGTGTGTGTGTGTGTGTGTGTGTGTACGTATGAGAGAGACCTTACCTTTACCTTACCTTACAGACCTTACAGTTCGTTCGGGTTGCCCCAGGTCCCTCAGTGTGAGGCGCTCTAATGTCTACCAGAGAGTTGCTAGTAACATCTTCCGGTATATTTTGCATCTTCCAATCTTGGATGGTCTGGGATGCAGTTTAGATATTTGTCGAGCTTATTCTTAAACACATCTACGCTCACTCCTGATATATTCCTCAGATGAGCTGGCAACGCATTGAATAGACGCTGCATTATCGATGCTGGTGCGTAGTGGATTAATGTCCTGTGTGCTTTCCTATTTTCCTGGTATAGTTTTGGGCACTATTAATCAACCTCTGCTTGCTCTTCTGATATTTTTAGTTCCATGATATTTTCTGTTATTCCCCTTCTATCTGTTTCCATGCCTGAATTATCATGTAGCGTTCTCTTTCTCCTTTCTAGACTATATAATTTTTAAAGGATTGTAGTCTTTCCCAGTAGTCTAGGTCCTTAACTTCTTCTATTCTAGCTGTAAAGGACCTTTGTACACTCTCTATTTGTGCAATATCCTTTTGATAGTGTGGGTACCATATCATATTGCAATATTCAAGTGGACTTACGAACATATGTTTTATAAAGCATAATCAATGTGTTCAGCTTTCTTGTTTGAAGTGCCGTAACAACATTCCCATTTTGCTTTACATTTTGCCAACAGAATTGCTATTTGATCATTGCATAACATGTTCCTATTCATCATCACACCAAGGTCTTTAACTGCTTCCTTATTTGTGATTGTCTCATTATTAGGTCCCCTATATGCATATAGCTTTCCTTCTCTGTCTCCATAATTTATTGATTCAAATTTATCAGAGTTAAATACCATCCTATTTACCTCTGCCCAATCATATACTTTGTTAAGGTCTCTTTGTAGAGCGTTCCTATCTTCATCACAAGTAATTTCTCTACTTATTCTTGTGTCCTCAGCGAAACTACTCACTACCGAATCCTTAACATTACTGTCTAGTCTTCAATCATAATAACAAACAATATTGCAGCTAGCACCGTACCTTGTGGCACACCGGATATTACCTTGGTTTCATCCGATTTCTCATCGTTTGCAATAACTATCTGTTTTCTGTTGTGTAAAAATTCTTTTAACCATCTTCCTACTTTATCTACGATATTGTGTTTTCTAATTTTCTTTGCTAATATATTATGGTCTACTTTGTCAAAAGCTTTTGCAAAGTCTAGATAGACCACATTATTTTGTTTCATTCCGCTTTTCATATTTTTGAATATGTTCTCACGGTGGACTAACAGTTGGGTTTGTGTACTTTTTCCGGGTACGAAACCGTGTTGTCCTATATTAAACAAATTATTTTTTATTAAATGTTTCATAATATTTTTCTTCATTACCCTTTCATACACTTTCATAATATGTGATGTTAGACTCACAGGCCTATAATTACTTGCCTCTAGTCTTGATCCACTTTTGAAAGTAGGGGTGATATATGCTAATTGGTGCTCATCATAAATCTTGCCTGTATCTACACTTTGTCTTAATAATATTGCAAGTGGCTTTGCGATAGAATGAACTACTTTCTTTAACAAAATAGCAGGGACTCCATCCGGCCCTGCAGCAGCTCCATTTTTAATTTCATTATTGCCTGCACAATATCAGCTTCATTAATTTCTATGTCAGCTAAATATTCACTATTTTCTTCCCTACTTCTATATCATTATCTTCATTATCTATTTCTAGGGGTGAATTCTCATCTTATATCGTTTTCTGCCAGTATGTTTGCCAACCTTTCCTTTTTTTCATTCGGTTAATCTCCCCTCAATTCTCAGAGGGCCTATTTCTATTCTTCTTTTATTCATCTTCTTCGCATATGAGTATAATAGTTTGGGGTTTTGCTTGATATTTAGTAGGGTTTTTTCTTCCAAGTCCCGTTTTTCATTTTCTTTTGATTGTATAATCTTTTGTTCTGCATTTTCTATCTTACTTTTTAGTTCTATAACTTTCCATGCATTTTTTTTCTTTTGCAAGACCTTTTTTCCACTTTCTGATTTTCTGGAACAAGATCCTTCTGTCTCTTGGTATGCATGAATGATGTTTACTTTTCTTCTTCGGTATATATTTTTCCACTATTTTCTCCAATATTTTATATAATATCTCCGTATTTACCCTTTTGTCATCACTTACGAAAATGTTATCCCAATCTTTGTTTAATTCTTCATTAATTTCTGACCATTTTATATTTTTACTGTAGAAGTTGTATTTTCCATATCCTTCCCACTTTTTCATTTCTTGCTTATCTCTATTTTCACTTGCTTTGGAATGAACTGTTAATTCTATGACATTATGGTCTGAAATACTCGCATTATAAACTATTATTTCTTTAACATAATTCATCTCGTTCACAAATACTAGGTCTAAAGTATTTTCCTTTCTTGTTGGCAGGTGATTTATTTGTTGAATGTTGTATTCTAGTAGCATATATAATAGCTTTTCAAATTGCCTCTTATCTTCTGCACTACTATTACTCTCTTTTTTATATGTATAAGTACAACCACAATCTCCTATTCGTTCTTTCCATTCTACGAAAGAAAGTTGAAGTCACCAGATAGGAGAATAGTCCAGTCCTTGTGATTTCTACATATATCATCCAATTTTTCAATTATTAAGTCAAACTCTTTAGTATTAGGAGGTCTATATATTACTATGTTCATCAATTTTTCAGATTCAAATTCTACCGCTATTAGTTCACATTCTGAGTTACTATATTTCTCATATATTTTTCCTTGTTTTTTGTCTTTCCCATATATTGCGGTTCCCCCTTGATTCCTATTTTTTCTATCTGATCTATAAGTTTGGAACCCTTTTATTTGATCATCATTCCAGTCTCTTGGAATACCAGGTTTCACTTATATTCATTATATCTATTTTCTTTTCATTTTGGGTTAGTTCTTCTAAGTACTCTATTTTTCTTTTTCGAGTTACTCGTAACTAAACCCTGCGCATTCATCACTATGATGGTTTGCGTGTTTTCTCCTTCATTTAATAATGGTAGTAATAAGGATTTTCCCATGTCTCTTTCCTGTTCTGGTATGTTGTTCTTTTTTTCATTTCCAGAAATTCTGACATTAAAAAATCCAACTTTTCCATAATATTTGATCTTCCTTCATCATAATTATTCATTTTGTGTCTGAATCTGCAATTTTCTCCGTTTCTGCAATATCCTCTTGCAAAATAAATACAGTTATTATCTCTTGAGTAGAATTTCGGAGCTGATGCTTTGAAATTTTTTGCTGACACCTCTGCATATCTCATGGTGGTTTTGCTTTTCTCTTTTACCTGATATCTTGATTTCTCTCTTTATTTGTTTTTTCTTTCTTATTTTGGATTTTATTACTTGGTTGGTTATTTATTTGATTATGATTCATGACTACAGGGTGCATATATTTGCATTTTTTGTCGAACTTACATCCTTTTCCTTCTTTTAGGTTTTTTTTACATATTTTTGGATGCAGATCTCTGCAATCATCCCCCATATCCATCTAAGTATGCACATTTACCATATATTTCATAGTTTTGACATATCTTAGGATGTTTGTAGTAACATCTTTCTCCAAATCTGCAATTCCCTCTTTTCAAAAGGTTGCAGATTTTGTCTTTCTTGTCTATTTTTTCCTCTTTCCCGTCATTGTGTAGATCTGGGTAGAGCCTCTTCGGGATTTGCTTTTCTGTTGTCATATCGTAATTTATTTCTTCGTAGGTATGCTGGCTTATTGCCTCATATGTAGTATCAATGACGTATCTCTGCATCCATACTTTTATCTTGTTCCTTTGTTTTCCTTATTTTTTCTTGTCATTTCATTTTGTTTACTTCTCTTCCGTTTTCCTCTTCTTCTCTTCTCTTCTTCCTCTTCCTATTCTTCTTCATCCTCAACTATTTGTACATTCAATCCTTGATTTAATAACATTGTCTATCCATGATAGACATGTTGAACAAAAAATTCTTGTATCTTTTCTCAAATCTTGTATTACCTCAGCACACTGTGGATGGGTCGGAATGTTGCATGCAGCACATTTTCTGATTAGGTTTTGTGGATTGACTATGCTATACCAAACCTTACACCAGTTTGCATGCTTTTGGCATTTTCTTTTTTCCCGAATGCATCAAGTTAGGATATTCACAAGAGAGAGAGAGAGAGATAGAAGAGAGAGAGAGAGAGAGAGAGAGAGAGAGAGAGAGAGAGAGAGAGAGACTTATCAATTTCGTTTTCGTTCTCCTAACTGAGTCTGGCAGCTGGCTCCACTGAAGATAAAAATAAAACAATATAAATTCTTGGTCATACTCTCACTCGTGACACAAAAGTATCTCATGAATGGTCAGGCCTAGTGAGTCGAAAATGACTGCAATCGCAGTAAGTGAAAGTGACATGGTAGAAAGAGAATATGAACGGGGGTACAGTAAAAGGAGGCAAAGAGTAAGGGTATATATACATCCTCATTCTAGAAGTACTGATGCAAATATTTCTGTGAACTGCCGCCAATGACATCTACCCCGTGTTTTCACTTTCACAGATCTCCACTAACCTCGTCGTTCTCAACCACTAGGTTCTCCCAGTTACTCAGAGGACGTGCCGATACAGTTCCCCTAAGGTTTCATTTCTCACACTCTTGCTATATGCTTCCATTTATTACTATTATCATTAGGTAGGAAGGCTGTAGCATTATTATTATTATTATTATTATTATTATTATTATTATTATTATTATTATTATTATTATTGACAGTAAAGAAATTCAGATCATAATACAATAATGTGCACACTTCCTTTGGTATGTAATTCCAGTCTATTTGATTTCCAAATATTCCTATTGCTTCACTTCCCTTTAAAAGAATTCCTAACTTATTCAGTTAGTAACATGTACAAATTCGGACCACAGCATCATAAATCCTAGTAAATTATTTCTATACTGTTTTAATATTCATGGGTAAATATATTCAATTGATATCACCAGCTTCAACGCGAAGACAAAAAAAAAATACTATAGGACGAGTCTGTAAAGTAGCGCAGCATTTCCATTCACTAAAACTACGAGGAAGCTTTCATTTATCTTTAAAACTAGACTCTCTCTCTCTCTCTCTCTCTCTCTCTCACAAAGAATGCCAAATCCGTTCATTCCTCAATCCTCACCCGAACGTAACTAATTCTGGACCCACATTCACCAATCTCGATTGTACCATAAGGTCGACGATCCCATTTGTTCCAACCAAGACTTCGACCTTAAGGAAGAAGGAACAGATTGGGAAACGGGCGTACCATTCAAAATTTGTCGTGACTTTCTCCATTTCCCCGGATCACACAACAAAGGCCAGGAGATTTCCAGGCAACAACAGAGCAACAACACCCAAACAACAAAGCTGTTCTACCCCAAAACAACGACACTGCTTCGTGAACGAAGACACAGCAGCCACTCAACCTACTAAGAAACTAGGTCTGTGTGACGAGAGAGAGAGAGAGAGAGAGAGAGAGAGAGAGAGAGAGAGAGAGAGAGTCCTTACGTAGTAAATAAGAAGTAACCATAAAACCTGCTAAAAATTATAGTTCTGTTTCTTAAAAATATTATGTACGTTGTGTGAAATATACACATACAAATAATATATATATATAATATATATATATATATATATATATATATATATATATATATAGATATAGATATCCTAATATATATATTATATCTATAGGGTTTTTATAATTTGTTTATATATACTATATATATTATAATGAATAATATATATATATATATATATAATATATATATATAACACACATATACATATCATATATTTCTATACTTCCATTAATACTCCTAATATTTGAGTCCTTTATAAAAGGTATGCCAAACTGAAATGCTGCAGACACCACCAATATGGTTCATGCTGATGACAGAAAAGTTTACCACCCTCCCCCTCCCCCCCTCCCTAACCAACAGAATGTTTGTTTTGTGAAACATGAATGGCTTCGAGGGCACAGGTTTTAATGGAGGTCGTAACCAAGGTCACAAGGTCACTACTAATCATGGCGACTACTGTAAACTTTTTTTTTATTTTTTATTTTTTACTTTTCTATATATATATATATATATATATATATATATATATATATATATATATATATATATAAATTTTTTTGGGGGGTATGCTTTTTCAGTCAATATGAAGACTTGTCTCTTTAGTTATTGTGAGTTTTGTATAGAATCCATGGATGTGGGGACAATAATTACACAATTCGGTGTACTAATAATATCAATAATAATAATAATGAAGAAAAGTGCACTATAACGGACAGAATCTGAACAGACAAACCATCTTTCTTCATGAACCTCTTAAGAGTAGTACGACTGGAACACACACGACAAGTAACTGACAGAGACAGGAGATAGAGGGAAAATCTATATGTAGGATCCTTGGGAAAAATGAGTTGGTATTTAGAGAGAGAGAGAGAGAGAGAGAGAGAGAGAGAGAGAGAGAGAGAGAGAGAGAGAGAGAGAGAATTTGATTTGTGGGGTTGGTTGGAAGATTTGACTACCTTTAGAAGAGAGAGAGAGAGAGAGAGAGAGAGAGAGAGAGACAGAGAGAGAGAGAGAGAGAGAGAGAGAGGAAGCTGTGGGGGGTAGGAGAGGTTGCAGTTTGGAAGTGGTGGTTAGGGATGACGTGAGAGGCGTAGGACCTCTGGTATATGATTAGCAGTTATCAAAATAGTATCTTTTTTATTTTTTTAATATACGAATATCAGTAACTAAAACCGTGAAAATAACAAACAAGACGGTTTCCAAGACGACAAAAGACGTCAAATCTATATAGCAGGGAAAAGTAACCTCTCAAACTACAGCCATCGAAATCCTCAACAAACAACTAAAAAAAGCCATCGAAAGCCGTCCGTCCGTTCTGGAGAAATCATAAACAAACAAGTCATCGAAATCCGTTCATCCGTTCTGGAGAAATCCTCAACAAACAAAACAAAACCAAACAGCTATCGAAACCCGTCCGTCCGCTCTTGAAAAATCATCAACAAACAAGCCATCGAGATCCGGCCATCCTTTCTGGAGATATCCTCAACAAACAAACTAAAAATTGGCTATCGAAATCGGCCCATCCGTTCAGGATAAATCCCCAACAAACAAAAATAAACGGCCATCGAAGTCCATCCATCCGTTCAGGAGAAATCCCCAACAACCAAAACCATCGAAATCCGTCCGCCCGTTCTGTAAAAAAAAAAAAAAAAAAAAAAAAAAAAAAAAAAAAAAAAAAAAAAAAAAAAAAAAAAAAAAAAAAAAAAATCGCTCCAACCATTCTGGAGCAATCCCCAATAACCAAAACCAAACAGCCATCGAAACCAATCCGTCCGTTCTGGAGCAATCCCCACCAAAACAGATAATTTAACTCTGTCCATCCGCTCTGGAGAAATCCCCAACACCCAAAACCAAACAGCCATCGAAACCGGTGCGCCCGTTCTAGAGCAATCCTTACCTTTTTGGTTTTGGGTTGTCTCTGGAGGTTGCTCCTGCCATTGATGATGACAGCCTCGCCCTCGAAGACGATACCTGAAGGAGGGGGGATGACGCCCGGCCGGGCATCTAGGTAGTCACTGCCCAGGTCGTCCAGGTCATCGCCGTCTGTACTGGAGTCGCGGGGCCCCTCCCAGCCGGGCATGTACACGTACCCAGAACTGAGTTGCTGCAATGCCAGAAAAATAAAAAATATTAGGTCAGTGTTGGAGGCATGATTTGGCTGGTTATATTCATAACAATTAGTTATTTCTTGACAACTATTTTTTAATTATCTATTGCTTGACAATTGCCCATTTCTTGACAATCACCTACTTCTTAATTACCAATCTCTTGACAATTAACTATTTCTTAATTATTATTTATTTCTTGACAATTATCTATCTATTAATTATCTATTAACAATTACCTATTTCCTGACAATTACTTACTTCTCAATAATTATCTATTTCTTGACAAGTTATTTCTTAACAATTAACCATTTCTTAACAGTAGGAAATAGATAATTGTTAAGAAAAAAGAAATAAATAATTTTTTAACAATTATCTATTTCCTAGAACACTTACTTTCTCTCTCTCTCTCTCTCTCTCTCTCTCTCTCTCTCTCTCTCTCTCTCTCTCTCTCATATTGTGTCCCTGTCTATTATATTTTACATACACACACTCACTATATACACATAAAATGCATACATATATGTATGTGTACGTACATGAGAGAGAGGAGAGAGAGAGAGAACTTGCACAGTACTACGTAGAAGTTAATCGTGAACAAACATAGACAACATTTAACCTTGAAAAGCATTCCAGAGATAAAATAAAGTAATCCTATTTTATGGACATTCTACACTTCAAGAGCTTCCCTTGCAGAAACACTAACATTTACAGAAGGATATAAAAAAAAAAACTATGGGGAATTTAGAGTTTCTTCACCCAAAGCAATGAACTGCATCTGATTAAGAGCGAAGCTAAGTCTTCACTGGTAACGGGCTCATTTCTGGTGGCCCGGCCCATCCCATCCCGGCCCGGCCCGGCCCAACCCATCCCGGCACAGCCCGGCCCAACCCATCCCGGCACAGCCCGGCCCAACCTATCCCAGAATGGCCCGGGCCCTGAAACTCTTCAAATACTTATATCTCCAAAAGTACTAAAGATATAAGAAAAATTCTTTCGCCAGATAAAACCTTACTTCTTTAAGTTTTATCCCATATATATATTTTTTAATTATCATAAATTCACATTTAAATTTTTTAATTATAGCATCATAATTTAATCAAATTTCATGATTTCAGCACCAAATTCCATGGTTTTCTAGAATACCAGGCTTAGTTAAACTATGACTTCTCACCTCCACTATAAAGGATATCATTTCACTTTGTATCGTTTATCATATTACAAGCATTTGATGTTGGAAGACTATTTGAAATGCAATGAACGATAACGTTTATTTAGCAGAGAGTTCCGAGATACCTAGTTAATTAACCCTTTGATGTTTCAACTTGAAGCTTCGCGCGTCATCTGCCTTACAGGTTAAACTGCGTGAATGTATGTCATTGTGACAGAGGGGTAAAAATAAGCCGTAATAGGAAGACCTGCAACTATAATGCTGATGTTACGGAATCATTTAATAAGATCTCCGTCAATCACGTAATGTCTATCAAATGGGTAAAGGACGAACGACAAAAGTCGAAAAGTCGAATAGAACAGACAAGGTCATTTTTGTTTTGCGAACCGTGTTTTACGCTGACCAAAATCTCCCCTTCTGCATCTCATATCACGCGTGTTGCGCAAAGAACGAAAAGTAGCTATTGAGAGAGAGAGAGAGAGAGAGAGAGAGAGAGAGAGAGAGAGAGAGAGAGAGAGAGAGAGGGGGGGGGGGGGGGGACCCATGCAACTCTAAGGACGAGCAAAGTCGTAATGAGGTTATATGTAAATTTGACATAACTCTCAGAACCTGATCTAATCATTTAAAACGTAATAGACAAGGACTATAATATCATACATACATTATCAATAAATATAAATATATATATATATATATATATATATATATATATATATACATATATATTATATATATATATATATATATATAAGTAGCGCAAAGAGATTCCGTGGACGAGAACCTCGAAGAACTCAATAGACTAAAGCTTCCTTGACCTAAGCTCTTTATACCTCCATCTCCTCCACCCTTCACCTATCCCACCCCCCCCCAAAGTGAAATACTACAAACAGACCTTCAGACCTTCCCCCAGCAACCCCACCCCCCCATCTCACCAAAACCCGACCCCTCGTTTCGAATCAGCTGACGAAACCTTAGGAGTGCGATGCTAAAAGTGTCAAGACTGTCATGGATGATACCTAAACCACACGTACACACACACAAGAGAGAGAGAGAGAGAGAGAGAAATTTATCCTACAAATCTACAAAAACGTTATTAATATACGGCTATGTCAACATCAATGTAAAATATGGTGATTGTACTGTATATAGCTTCCTGATCTTTAGAGAGAGAGAGAGAGAGAGAGAGAGAGAGAGAGAGAGAGAGAGAGAGAAATTTTATTCTACAAACCTACAAACACTTTATACGGCTAACTATGTCAACATCAATGTAAAATATGGTCGATTATAATGTAATACCTTCCAGTGAAAGTTCCTGATCTTTCGTTGATGGTGACTCCCCACCCGCCAAAACACACACACCCCCCACAAGGGTTTCGGGGGTAGTTGTCTAGGACTAATATTTCTTTGCGGGGGTCACACTCTTTATATTTACAGTCTTTTATATTTCAATTCCCTTATCTTTATGACATTCACAGTCTTTTGTTCATGTTTTAATCCCAACGTGTTTGTACTAATCACACCATAAAGATCCCAAATTTAATTCATTGCTACCTAAGTTCTGGACACATTCTTGGAGACAACAGACATTTCTTATAGACAGCAAGCAAGCAAAGTCAAGTCATTGACGCTCTACATGAAAACTAATAAAGTTTGCATATTTCCAGGAGAATACTTTTCGGACATACATTTACAGACTCCCAACTGCCACAGATCAAGAGGTTCAAATGAGCCATAATAATCTGAAGTAATCATATTTCTAACTAATAAGAATGAAAATAATAAAAACAATATCATAAAATGCTTTTAATACTTACAAGATGAAGCCGAAAACAATATCAATAAGGTACCCGAAGAAAAATTATATGCTAAATTATTAACAAATGGCAATAATTAGTAAGTGTTCCCTTGTCATTATTTATCGCCCTGAGAAATTGATATCCTTTTTATTATTCACTATAATTGTCATTATTTAAAAAAAAAAATACTAATCTGAGAAACCAACCTATTACGCTATCGAAAAACTATCAGATTACAAGCAAATTTTAATCGCCTACCTTCAATTAAATACTGCAAAGAAAACGAGACTGCATAGAAAATGGAAGACTGCATTTTAGTTCCCTTTCACCTCAATAACCAGCTGTTATATATACCAAGCACTCTATCAAACTTCCAATAACAATATCTACCTAGCTGGCTACTGCAAATGTTATCACGAACTTTATTCAACTACCATAAAATTTCATCTCGATTTTCTGAAAACAATAAACCTGACCGATGTCCGAAGATTAAGGCTCGTAAAATAGATATTTTTCATATATATTTAACACTAACACTACTGACGATTTCGTCACCAATATAGCGACTCGTGTTGTCATGAACTGCACCATCTTAGTGAGTGTGAACCCTACTGATTAAACCCTTTTTGTAATACTAATTTTATGTGGCTTAATTATAAGGCAATATTCCATACCATAAACGTACTTTTACATTAATTTCTAAAAGGGATAACTCGTACAGCTGAACAAGCTTACAGAGAATAAAATAACTATGATACGAGAGAGAAAACCAGCTTAACTGTGGGTAACATAAGGTAAACGACCACTTTTTTCACTCGACATTTAATTAGTGAAACAGCAATACAATTAGATCTTTAAGCATACCATTCAAAAGATTAAGTTTCAATCTTTTGAATGGTATGCTCAAATATGTAACAGTATTGTTGTTTCACCAATTAAATATCGAGTGAATAAAGTGGTATTTTCGAGTGAGATGGTGGCCATTTGGTCGTTTACCCTACATCCTATAAATTTGTTTGATTTTTTGTTTGTATGGTGTTTTTACGTTGCATGGAACCAGTAGTTATTCAGCAACGGGACCAACGGCTTGACGTGACTTCCGAACCACGTCGAGAGTGAACTTCTATCAACAGAAATACACATCTAAGGCCACTCAGTGGAATGCTCGAGAATCGAACTCGCGGCCACCGAGGTGGCAGGCCAAGACCATACCAATCACGCCACTGAGGCGCTTACATCACGTAAAACGAGACTTTTACATATATTTGTACAAAGTAGTAACCACGCAGCCGGACAAGCAAACAAAGGAGAAAATGACCACATAAGAAATGAGAGGGAAAACTCACGAACCAAAATAAATACGGTGAATGAAGGAGTCGAGATAAGACACAGCTTCACCCTTCACATTTCATCCACGCCAAACAATGGCAGAGATCAGGCCACGAGCCCACCTGTACAAATCCCACGTTTAATTAGAGCAGCTCGCTTGCGCGCGGGTGCTTGTGCGGTCGTAATGAATCAAGAATGCAGTGAGTGGGGTTCAAAACAGAACCCCACACACTCACACTGAGAGAGAGAGAGAGAGAGAGAGAGAGAGAGAGAGAGAGAGAGAGAGATTGTGCTTGCTGTACAAACAAGCACTCTTCTACTCCAAGCTATATGAAGGAATAGATATTAAAATACGAAAGTATCGTCCGGAATACTCAAATCTGATGACTGGAATAGAGCGTATGGTGAATGTACTACACATAGACACATATACTTGTAGATATCCTATCACTATATTTAAGCATCCCGCCTAGATTAAATAATTTTTCTTTTCATTTCAATTGGAGACACGTAATCCACATGTATGATTTAAGTACGTAACTTTGGAGAGAGAGAGAGAGAGAAGAGAGAGAGAGAGAGAGAGAGAGAGAGAAGAGAGAGAGAGAAGCGCTTAGGAGCATTGTAGTTCACATAAAACAACCTTGAATAGGGAATAATACGAAGCCATCCACCCTCTTCCCCCTCCTGCTAACCTGTTTATCCGCCTTGGGTGGGGGGCAGGGTTGGTAAGAGATCAGGAAGATAGGGGAGACACCAGCGCCGGGTTCCAACACGCATAACGCACCAGCAAGCTCGTAAATAATAATGATAATACTTTTAAACTTAGCGGAAATATATATAGGGACAAATTGCTCTATATTCAGGAGTCTGTGCCGGTTATAATGCAAGTTTACCCTAGAACGAGTGTGACAAACCTTTTCCTTGCAAATATATCATGAATTAGTTACATTCCAAGTCAAGTTAGACAACTACTGACACAGCTATTTGCCTGCCTGTCCGTCCGTCCGCCATTCTTCTGTCCTCCCTCAGATCTTCAAAAGGACCGAGGCTTTAGTAGAGGGCTGCAAATTGGCTTGTTGATCATCCACCCTCCAATCGTCAAACATACCACAAATTGTAGCGCTCTAACCACAGTTGTTTTTTTATTTTATTTAAGATTTAAGTTAGACATGGCCGACAACACAGACGCACAAATGCGCTTGTAAAGAGATTTTTACACCAATGTGTTTGTGTATGTATGTGTGTGTATATATACATATATATAATACACACACACACACATATATATATATATGTGTGTGTGTGTGTGTTTGTGTATTATATATATGTATACATACACACATATACATACAGAAAAAACATTGGTGTAAAAATCTCTTTACAAGCGCATCTTCTTACCTCAGATACACCGAAAAATGTTGGAAATTCTGCATGAAAAAAAAGGGGAAAAAAAAGCGGGGCGTCGAAAACAATGAAAAATGGTTCGCCTCACCGCCAGAAAAAAAAAAAAAAAAAAAAAAAAAAAAAAAAAAAAAAAAAAAAAAAACATTTTCCATCCATGTCGTGACAGCCAGAGTGCGGACGGGATATAACTGCTATTGAGGATAAAATGGTACTGACGGCGGACAAACATATGTGCATACGAGAGAGAGAGAGAGAGAGAGAGAGAGAGAGAGAGAGAGAGACAGAGAGAGAGAGAGAGAGAGAACAAACAATATTAAAACCAAACAACAACAAATGAATATACATAACTTGCTTTTTCCAAAAGGCAATAAAACAAAATGTATAAATCAGAAAGGTTTTAATTTTGTTTCATAATGATAGTACATATTTAATTTTGTTTCATAATGATAGTACATATTTAAAGTTTTGTTTCACGCAATTTTGAAAATCATATCAGGTAGGTGACGTCCCCCATTGACCATACACTGCATAAAGCGATTTCTGGTGTTTGTCATGACCCTCACCAGCGTATCAGCGGGTATATTGGCAATTTCTTCTCGGATGCTGGCCTTCAAGTCTGGTATACGCTTCTCGGGCGGTTGACATAAACACGGGATTTCAAATATCCCCACAAATAAAAATCACAAGGGGACAAATCGAGAAGCGTACCAGACTTGAAGGCCAACATAAGAGAAGAAATTTTCCAACATACCCGCTGATACGCTGGTGAGTGTCATGACAAACACCAGAAATCGGTTTATGCAGTGTATGGACAATGTGTGACGTCACCTACCTGATATGATTTTCAAAACTGTGTGGAACAAAACCTTAAATATGCACTATCATTATGAAACAAAATTAAAACCTTTCTGGTTTATACATCTTGTTTTATTGCCTTTTGGAAAAAGGAAGTTATGTTGCCGCAATATGAGTGAGAGAGAGAGAGAGAGAGAAACATTGATAAACCCAAGCAACAACTGAAAATATATATATATCTCACAGACATTAACAAGATTATTCTCTCTCTCTCTCTCTCTCTCTCTCTCTCTCTCTCTCTCTCTCTCTCTCAGAACGGCTGGCTGCCACTAGCAAAAGGCAACGAACGGAAGCCCAATAATGGAGACGCTTCTCTGCCGGGTATACAAAACTTACAGCTTCAAGAAACCTTCCTCTGCAGTTTCGAGAGAACAATGACGCAGATTGTTTTACAGTTTATACATACATACATACATACATACATAACATACACACACATATATATATATATAAATACACACAATATATATAGATATATATATATATATATATATATGTGTATATATATATATATATATATATCTGTGTGTGTGTGTGTGTAATCTTACTTTGTATCAACATTAACACCCTTCTTGCCCTATATGAACAAAGTTATTCACTACGATTATGAAAGATATATACGTATACTCGAGTAGTGATATAAATTAGCTATGGAAAGGAGTTGCTAGTTGTTATAAATACAGTAATGAGAGAGCAACAAAGCGGATTAATATAATAGAATAGAACAGACTACAGAATTTTGGACAAAGGCCAAGCGCTGGGACCTATGAGGCCATTCAGCGCTGACACGGATCTTGACAGTAAAAGGTCAGAAAAGTGTAACAGGAGGAAAACCTCAAAGCAATTGCACTACGAATCAATTGTTAGAGAGTGTGGAATATCAGATGGAAGAATATGAACGGAAGCACAGTAAAAGGAACCAAAGGGGGTTGCAGCTAGGGGCCGAAAGGACGCTGCAAAGACCTGTAAGTAATGCCTACAGTGCACTGTATGAGGTTCACTGACGGCACTAACCCCCAACAAGGTCAATTCCCCTAAATTACTCTGCATTTTTATTGCAAATCTGAATGCTAATTGCTAAAAGACAAACAGAGAGAGAGAGAGAGAGAGAGAGAGAGAGAGAGAGAGAGAGAGAGAGAGAGAGAGAGAGAGAGAGAGAGAGGTGCAAAATTCTTTCGCTAAAAGGATAAAGGTTAGTGGCCTTATCCTTGAAGCATAAGACTTCAAACACCAGCGCTAATCTGTTGTTGCCTGACCTACAAGGTGATATATAACTGCAGGTTCAATAACAACAAACAACAACAACAAAAATCTACTCGAGACAAAGCACACACAAACAAACAAAATTTTTCTAGCTTCAGAACAAAATGCAAACTTGAAAAATACATATCTATAACATTATGCATAACATCAAAATGATTCCCGTACAAAAAAGCACAAAACAAAATTTTTTATATAGGTTTAGGAAAAATATGTAAATTTGAATATATATATATGAGTAGATATTATATAAGATATATATATAGATACAGAATAATACAACACACACACACACATTTATATAATATATATATATATATATATATATATATATATATATATATATATATATATAATATATATAATATAAAGGGACCCTCGAGCCTGATCAACTAGTATTAACTAACAATAAGAAATTATCAGGAGAGCAAAAGTGTCTTGAGTTACTTTAAGTAAGAATGAAATAAGAATAACAAGAGAAATAGGAAAAGTAAGATTTATCACAACACCGAGATGTTCCCATTTGCATGCAACCGAAACGTAGACAAGAGTTCAAATGGTTGGATAGCTGAGGCCTAAAGGATGCCAACTGCAAGCAGCTCAAGGCACACTGTAGGTAATCCTTTCCAACTGAAATCAGGCAAACCTTACGAAGGTTTTGTGAAAACGGTTACAATGCCTTTTCCTGATGCATCAATCATCTATGAGAGAGAGAGAGAGAGAGAGAGAGAGGA
>NC_061104.1:44641056-44669111 GCF_015104395.2 Macrobrachium nipponense
TTCCGCAGAACTTATTCAACCGCAACCTCTCTCTCTCTCTCTCTCTCTCTCTCTCTCTCTCTTCCAATTCGTCTTTTATTTTCCTCATTCACTTCCATCTCCTCTTACCCCTCCTTATTTTCCCCCTCATCATTCTTTTCCCTCTCCCCCTTTTCTCTCCCTGTCTTCTTCCTCCCCTCCTAGTAGCTGTTCCCAGTTCCCCCTCCTATTTCTTATTTTCCCTTTATCATTCACCCTCATCATCACCCCCGCGACCCCCCCCCCCCCCACAACAACCCCCTTCCCCTTAGGCTTCTCCCATACGCGTCTTGAATATCGAAACATTACGGATTCCCAGAAGCCTATAGCGCCCCCAACCCCAGGAATTTGCAGAGAGAGAGAGAGAGAGAGAGAGAGAGAGAGAGAGAGAGAGAGAGAGAGAAGAGAGAGAATTAGTGTAACAAGAGGGAAACTATCGAACTTCATAATAATAATAATAATAATAATAATAATAATAATAATATATACTCTTTACTTCAGCTCAGGGCCATATACATGGAATGTACAACGTACAGGCACTACAACACAATCTCTCGATAGATAGATAGATAGATAGATAGATAGATAGATAGATAGATAGACAAGATAAATAACAAAAAGAACTGGCAATATCCAAACAGTTCCTGAAGTAGTAGTGAAAATAGCAATTATATCAATGGTAACGACAGTACTAATATTGGGAATAACAGTAAAATCATTAAAAATTCATCAATAAAACCAGATTGCTTGCAAATCTTTCGCACGGCGGAAGTTCAGAAGGCAACTCGAGAGACATTCCAAAGGACTTGTCAGGATTTGCGGTCACATTGGCAACGTCGGTGACACATGAGTATTAGCTAGTTCTCTCTCTCTCTCTCTCTCTCTCTCTCTCTCTCTCTCTCTCATTTTCCGCCCTTTCGCGTCATGAAGCAACTAGAAATGGTAAAGATGTGGTGTCTATTCCGTAAGCTTGTCATCCTTATTCCTTAGCAATTAACAAATGGGCAATAAAACTGTACAGCTAGTAGGTTATACCAAACGTGAAGTTCTCTCTCTCTCTCTCTCTCTCTCTCGTGACGCCTAAAAAAAAAATTCCAAGTCTTCAAAACATGAGTATAGATTCCTTAAAAGAAACCTAGAAAATCACAATAACACGAATCACGAAAACAAGCCACGCGCAAAAACAAGTTCTGATAACACGTATACGAAACCACAAGCAGCGAACAAACTACGAAACAAACACACAAACAAACAAACAAACGAGCCTACCACGGCGTTCTTGTGTGGGTCTCACGACCACAAACCTCTATTCCTCCCTCTCAGGAGAGAGAGAGAGAGAGAGAGAGAGAGACTCGCTGTTCGATTGCTATACTGGACATGACTATAGTCAAGAGTCTCGAGACGTTATGTACCGTCCAGAAGTTCAGACCGAATTTCATTTATTTTGCATAATTATATACTGGTCAGTGGTTACAGACTGGCCCGGGCTAGAAGACGGTAATATTCCAAGTGGAGTTCACTGTATATATCCTATCGATGTTACACATAAGGTAAAATAAACAGACACTCCGTTATATACACATTAACAATGAGAAATTAGAAAATACTATACCATAGCGTGAGCAGACTATACTTAGATATACACTGGAATGAAGACTTAGGAGATTAGATACAGAAAATTCTAATTACACCTGCAATGAAGTCTACAATTACAAAATTTACATAGGTATGAATGTAAATTGATAGGGAGTGTCGAACAAGTCTTTAAAGCTCTCTTTTTGTATACGTATATCTAATATATATTTAATCTTACCGCCTTCCTGGATTTCCTTACCATTTGAGTGACTCGCGCTAGTATGAGAGTTTTATGAATGAAGTCTAGAAATGTTCGTCCTTTATTCAACAGCTGTTCGCAACTGACACGTGATATTTTTTTCATTCATCCAATGCTGTAATACAGCAACCAAAATCTATTGTAATGATTATAATAATACGGACTGCCTTTTCTGTGAGTCATGCACGCTTAGTAAATTGTTATTTTATCTTAATTTTATAAGAATATCGACAGTTTTTCAATAACAATAATAATAATGATGATGATGATGATATGATGATGATGATGGTGAAGAAACCCAATTTTTTTGCAAATGTAAATGTGTGTGTATGAATGTATGTATCAATGTGTGTGTATATGTATATATGTTTGTTTGTATGTATATAAACATAAATATATACACAAAGCATTTTGTATATAGTATATTTGAAATAAATATCTATATTTACATTATTGTGGATTTCTTTACCTTCTTAGTGACCCTTGCTATTATGAGATTTTTATGATGAATAATAATAATAATAATAATAATAATAATAATAATAATAATAATAATAATAATAATAATAATAATAATAATAATCCCAAATATTTGGTCAGGATATCAGTCCAACAACGATTAATCAAATGACGCGTCAAGGCCTCATGATGATAAGAAAAAAAAAAAAACTCATGATTAATAAGACTGATCCAATCACAGACTGAAAATCAGCGCAATCAATACCAGATTTCATAGGTCACAGGTCATCAGTCTGGGGCGCTATTTCACCACTGGAAATGACGCATCGTAATCCTCACCTCCCTGGTACCCAAACGAGGTCAGTTCGTTCCTGTTGTGACGAAGTGACGTACATATCCTTTTTTGAGTTTCCTGCAAACGAAAGCTACTGTGCTGGCTTTGTCCGTCCGTCCGCCCTAAGATATTAAAAACTACTGAGGCCAGAGGGCTGCAAATTGGTATGTTGGTCATCCACCCTCCAATCATCAAATATACCAAATTGCAACACTCTAGCCTCAGTAGTTTTTATTTTATTTAAGGTTAAGGTTAGCCGTGTACCGTGCACCTGGCAGCGCTTTCCGGAGCCATGGGACGCATCCTCACTCTACCGCATCTGGTGAGCAACTGGAGAGCTGCCTGTCAAAAAAAGTATTACTTTATACAGAAAACTCGATTGTGCCAGAGGAACTTCGGCGCATTTTTTACTTGTTTTCACGTTTTTTTGTGATTATATATATATATATATATATATATATATATATATATATATATATATATATATATACACACAACACACACACACACACATATATATATATATATATATATATATATATATATATATATATATATAAAACACATCAAAACCTTCACTTGCCCGTGCTGTCAGATTCCCAACAAGATTTCCACAAAAGATGAGTTAATTAGAAACTCAGAATATGGATAAAAAAAAATAAAAAAGGTGGTGGCTTACGCCACTTCGTCAAACCGGAGGAGACGAATCACAACGTGGATGACTTGGCCCTCGATATGAGAACGCTGATCACCTGATCATTTCATTCCAGCAGGCTTGAACGCACACCCAAAGCGCCGTCCCCCCACATTTCTCTCGATTGACTGACTCTCCTTCGAGTTAACCGGATCACCTGAAACAGAGCATCGCGCCTTATCAAGCACGGCTAATCATATTTAGCGAGTGCTTTCGCCAGTCGACGATGTGTTTACCGCGCGTTCTACAAATCTGTATGACGGAGCAATTTTAAGCCAGAGGACGCTCTCTCTCTCTCTCTCTCTCTCTCTCTCTCTCTCTCTCTCTCTCTCTCTCTCTCTGTTATTATTGAGGTGAATATAAAAAATTCTTAGTAATTTGTACTTTTCCTAGCTTTACTTAGCCCGAACTACTATCGTAGGAGAATCCTGGATGTCAATCCAGTACCGACCAGAAATAACTGATTATTCCTTCCCATACCCTTTAGCCTGGTACGTGAGTATAGAATTTAGGCCAAAGGCCAAGCACTAGGACCTATGAGGTCATTCAGCGTTGAAACGGATATTGACAAGTAAAAGGTGTGATAAGAGGGGTAACAGGAGGAAAACCTCAAAGTAGCTGCACTATGAATCAAGTGTTAGAGAGGGTGGAAAATAAGATGGAAGAAAGAGCATATGAAAGGAGGTACGGTAAAAGGAACGAAAGGGGTCGCAGCTAGGGGCCTAAGGAAGGCACGCTGCAAAGCACCTAAAATAATGCCTGCAGTGCACCGCATGAGGTCTACCGACGGCACTAACCCCCATACGGGGGTACCTTTTGTGCCCGAGTTCTCTCTCTCTCTCTCTCTCTCTCTCTCATTACAACCCAGTGGAACAATGCAGCGAATCGAGTACCTGGCTGTCTGTCGACTGTTGTGGGTCGCAGGCAGAGGTGAAAAGGGAAAGGAAACGGGAAGAGGGAGAGACAGGAGAGACAGACGAAAGTGATCAGTGTTTCGTCATTTACAGAATCGATCGTCCATCTTGTAAGTCCCAGAGATAAGGATCGTCATTATAGATGACAATATCGATGTTTAAGGAAACAATCACATAGAATAAAGCCAGATCCTCAAGATACAACGATTGGAAAGCCCTTTGCAAGATAAAGTGACTTCGCCTCTTTCCACCAAATTTTCTGACGAGATTAACTCTTTAACAACATTATGAATACTGGTATACATAACAATAACCACAACAACAACAACAAAATCATACTCTTACAACAACAAAAACAACAGCAACAGTAGCGACTACAATCACTGATATCCAGAATTGATATAAAGGGTGTCCATAAAGTCCCAGTACCATTACAAGTATTTAATGCTCAGAGTGGTACTGGGACTTTATGGACACCCTGTATTTCCAATCAATAGGGAAAACAAAGATGAATATTTCCCACTGAACAACTCCATCGAATGAACAAGGAAAATAACTTCATAGTCTTGTTCTCTTTGCATAATTAGGAATCAAGTACAAAGCCTATGATTAAGGCTCTGCTTTAAATATTAGAAGGTATTTTAAAGAAAATAAAGTGTAGGTTTGTGTGTGGTTACAGAACTGGAAAAACCCACTAGGGGAATGTTATACCGTTACGTATTCCTTCGAATGTCTACGTATATTGAGGTCCAAGGGCATCTGTGTTAATAAACTTATGTTAGTGTAATTACATAGTTGAAAAAAAAAATCTTGTGGATATAAGAGATAAAAGAAGGCAACTCCCGAACGTAAGGACCTCACGTACCGTCCACAAGCTCTGCCCAAAACTGTACCGTCCACAAGCTCTGCCCAAAACTGTACCGTCCACAAGCTCTGCCCAAAACCGTACCGTCCACAAGCTTTCCCAAAACCGTACCGTCCACAAGCTTTCCCAAAACCGTACCGTCCACAAGCTTGGCCCATATTCAAACATAGTCTTGCCCGCGCTGGACGACGGCGCCTCAAAATGGAGTGTATTAATAATAACAAATCCTACCGTTGTCACACACAGAAATATAAGGATGCACAGTATCAAAATCATCCAAATATCTTGACATTTCCGAAGATGGATCTGGCGCGTCTATCAATCAATCGGAAATGTTTACTCTTTCAACTGAATTGACCAAAGAAGGATAAATGTATTTAAAGTAATATTTACAGACATACGCGTAAAGGAGAGAGAGAGAGAGAGAGAGAGGAGAGAGAGAGAAGAGAGAGAGAGAGAGAGAATTTATCTTAGATTTAGATAAGTAAAAATAAAGCACTATATATATATATATATATATATATATATATATATATTCATATATATATATATATATAGAGAGAGAGAGAGAGAGAGAGAGAGAGAGAGAGAGGAGGCAGGCAGAGTCTGATTGGGGGAACATCCTCCGGTTCTCATCTCAAACCGTACCCTGGTGCTATACTCTCTCTCTCTCTCTCTCTCTCTCTCTCTCTCTCTCTCTCTCTCTCTCTCTCTATAAACAGCCGAATTTCGTGGCTGAGGCGCAATGCTGACTCATGTTTCTCTCTCTCTCTCTCTCTCTCTCTCTCTCTCTCTCTCAATTTATACAGCACCATTCCGCTTCCTACTCTCTCAGGAGCCGTTTCTCGTCAGTATCTTTTAGGATCAAGCAAAATGGTTAATGTAAACTCAGGACATACAGAATTTTGCAAAACGTTGGATATTTTTAAAGCCTTAAGAAGATTTTTTTTTTTTTTTTTTTAGGCAAGCAAAATGCTTGGGGACATTTGGAACGCTAAAGAAAGACATGACATTGGAACAACTATCGGAGACTTAGGCAGAATGAATGACAAAGTGGAAAAAAAAGACAATACAATTATAAACAAAGAATTATTAGACCGTAAGAAAACGTTCAATGACGTATTATTAAAGTTTACGAAATCAGATTCTGCCGAGGCGTTAACGAACTTAGACAAATTAAACAAAACACACACATATATATTGTGTGTGTGTGTGTGTGTGTGTATATATATATATAATATATATTATATATATATATATATATATATATATATATATAATTCTACCTCCGGCAAAAAGAAAAAAAAAAAAAGATACTTTTTGGATCCTTTTGGAGGTCAGTTCAAGCCTCCTGGTAAACAATGCTCCATTCTGGCAGGTCTGGGCACTGCCCTAACCCAATGACTTGTTCACGTGGCTCAAGGTTGCAGCATCTCTCCTCTAGACCCGTTCTCCTCCTCCTCCTCCTCCTCCTCCTCCTCCTACCTTTTCCATCAAGTCTCTGTCTATTACCACCACCAGAAATCTAAGTCACAACTGATTACATAATATCATATCAATCAAAGGCATCTCGCCGCGAAATAATTAAATAAATATTCTCCTGACATCGAGAGAGAGAGAGAGAGAGAGAGAGAGAGAGAGAGAGAGAGAGAGAGAGAGAGAGAGAGATTTAGATATAAATAATTTTAGGAAGCCGTGAGGGTAAACTTTTTTTTTTTTTTTCTTTTTCAAAAACGTTCGCCTCCATATGTAGACCAAAATGTTCAGTCTCTCAATCCTTCAAAATCCAGGTCATGCCTATTAGACTCTCGGGTTACCACAGCATACAAATGAGCGAGCAACACACACACACACACACACACACACGCACGAATCTTCTAAGGTAGTGTATGGTGTTCTCTCTCTCTCTCTCTCTCTCTCGTTCAAAGGGTGTGGCTCCGAAGACAAGAAAACACCACAGTTGCTGTCAATAAACAAGCTGCTAATTCGTAAATGAATAACGAGAGAGAGAGAGAGAGAGAGAGAGAGAGAATCATATGCGCCCACAAACAATCTCCAGGTGGCAGATGTCATGTTTGCTAAATCTTAGTGAATTATTATATGATCGACATTCATTCATTTTTAAATTCGTGTGTGTGTGTAAGCAAACACTGATGTGTGGAAACTGCCAACCTTCTATTTGTTCTAAATTCTCATTTCAAAATTTAAACAAAAACTTTTCACATGAAATTCTTTCGCTTGGAGATTTTAGATTTCAACATTATCACAAAAAATTATTTACGGAAGAAAATAAGACCTTAGTGTCGTTTGGAGCTACTAGACCTAAACACTGACAGCCAACAACGCTGTTCGTTTCAATTAACTCTCTATAACTGTGATTATGCTCCTAATTAAGACAGCCAACCTCTAATCTCATCTAGGTACAACGTCGAACCATTTGATCATTTAAAGTCAAACCTTTCCACAAATGAATGACCCATTTTAACAAATCAAAAAGCCCTCCTCCTCCAAATAACCACTGGTGAACTCCAACACCAGCCTCCCGTTCCTACCCCCTACATGCAATCGAGTTCCCCAACCCACATGGCTCCTCCCACAGCAGCCATGGAGTGAAAACGGGGCCCTGGCGAGAGCATAACGGCTCGCCGTGGAAAAAAACAAATGTAGCGAACATCGACACTTACGGTTGGCTGATGCGCGATGCTTCACGTTCCCCCCACCAGTTCTTCGATCATTTCAAGCTTCTATTATTCGACGATTCCAGAGCAAACTGATTAATTAACATTATAACTAAACAATGGTTGTGTTTGCATCAATATAATAACTCGCAGTGCAACAGGAGACAACTATAAACACAACAGATTTCAAATTCACCGTGGGGTCGGGTCAGCTCTCTCTCTCTCTCTCTCTCTCTCTCTCTCTCTCTCTCTCTCTCTCTCTCTCTCTCTCCATGCACTGAGATGATCAACCGTGCTTCTTGCCAACACGGCATTTAAACGTGATTGAAAAATACGTTCGTAGGTGTAATCCTAAGCGTGAAAACTACATTCTTAATCTAGTGAAACATCATATTCAATGCATATTAGCACGTAAGTAGTTACAAGCAGGTTTGTGGAACAAAGTGGGTACGAAAACAATCCAAATTCAGCGGTGAAAACTGCGTAAAGTGACAAATTCTCCACAGTGGAAACAAACTTATGGGCTCACGAATATCTCAATCTGATTGGCTTCGATGACCACAGCTGCCGCTATTCCATTCCATCTGTAATAAATGGTTCGGCATAGGTCTACCATAAGGCACGCCTACAAAGCGCACAAACCCCCAAACTTCTACAGGTGGTAACGAACAATGCACCCCAGCTGCACACCATGAGGCTGTAACCTTGCTTCCTCCGGGCTATCAAGGAAAGGTCACTCACGTACACTTTATCCGTTAAAGTAGGGGCATTTCACTCTATTAGGCCGATGCTTCAAAATGCCTAAGTGCGGGATAAAACTGACATTGCATATCAGGATGAGACTGGAACACAGTATGCTCGCCTATCCTAAATAATCTTACCTTACCGTTATATATATATATATATATATATATAATATATATATATATATATATATATATATATATATGTGTGTGTGTGTGTGTGTGTGTGTGTGTGTGTGTGTACCACATCGTCTCTTGCTCTCCCTCCTTACTATAAGCAGGAAAAAATCCACCTTTCTCACAGTAATTGTCATATGCCACCATTTATCTTATCGAGAAATTCTCATACCTAGCATACACTTTAATCTAAAGAATAGTGATAGGCTATCGGTGACTAACTGAATCCCAGAAGAGTTATTCACAAATAATATGACACAATTAATGGCATATAACTTGTTTACGCTGAGAAATTTTTTTTTTTAACATTCTTCACCAATAACGTCACTTTGCTCAACTCAAATCTAAGCAAACTAGGATGAATAAAATTATAGCATAAAACGTTGACTTTGAATATCAACAAATGGCATCTTTGTTTAATTAAAATCTGAATCAATCGGATAAGACAAAATAGCATAACTGTTTAGTGAAATAAAAAAAAAATGCAACCTAGCTGTAGAGACCTTAAACATCAGAAATGTTCTACGGAAACTGTAGTATTCCAATAATAACAATAACTTCATGGTTTGTTTGGTAAAACCCTTTAGAAACCTGTTTGTACACTGTACAGATGCAACACATTTGCCTTGATTTAGGTAAAAATACTATCTCCTCGCAATCCTTTATCTAACAAAAATGCCATAACCAGAGCCTTACCATAAGGCTATAAAAAATTGATATAATATATATATATATATAGAATAGATATATAATATATAATATATATTATATGATTGGAGAGAGCAAATGCCAATCATCCTTATTGGTTCACATTGAGACCTCGTAGGAACCCAACAAGAATTCTCATTACCCAAGGTAAAAATAATGATGTCATGGGCTGCAATTCGCCAACGGTCACCAATACCTTGAAACTTAACTCTCTCATGTCTCCTCTCATTCTCCCTCGTCTCTCTCTCCTCTAATCTCTCTCCCTCCTCTCTCTCTGTTTAAACAGAACCTCATATATATGAGATCAACAGGAATCCCAAACGTGAAACGCAAAATCCTTTAACATATTTAATGTACTAAGCTTTTTAATCCACATTGTCGATTTTGGGTTATGTACAATATGAGTTTTAATCACTTGACAACTGGTTCTTCATTGAATCCATCGCGCTCTCTGTTCACTTCTTTGTGATCCAAAATTCACATCCGTCGTCAAATCTGAAATCTGGCCCACGTGGGCCAAGGAATTTTGGGATTCGCAGGACCAAAAACAGCCACCACAGTGGTAAGGCTCCAAAATGTACGTTTACTTTCCGTAGAGTTTCCAACGACCCGCTTTAATAACAGTTTCGTCATCAATGCTCTACTTTCTCGAACAGGGCAAGGCTATGCACATCAGAACACAGTACTGAGAGATGTACATCAACAGTACTTTGCATACAGTCATAGATAGTTGAAAGTTATCTATATTTCGAAAAGACTTGTAACTCTGATTTAGAAATGTCAATGCCTGAGTGTATAAAATGTATAAAATAGTCTAAATAAACACATAATCCATGGAATTATTGTTATTGTTATTGAATACTGTAATTGTCACAGATATTTTTTTATGTTTAAAAGGGCTTTTTTCTTCCATAGCTAGGGATATTGTATTTTTTATTTTTATTATTATTTTGCTTAGATTTAAAGTCAATAAATACACAACAAATATAAATATTATAATATTATATGATTATAATATACACATGTATGTATATATATAATATATATATATATGTATATATATATAAATATATATATAAATATATATAATATATATATATATTATATATATAATATATGATAATGTTTGTATGCACTAAGTAGCCCATGTATATATGCATGCATACACACACGTAACCATGCATTACCCAAATGTCAACCACGAGTGAAGACCACCCGTTCTGCAACATCGCCCACCACCAAGAAGCAAGTTCGCCACTTGGATTATTTCCGCTTCCTCACCACCTCCGCCCCCCCAACCCAACCTAACCCCCATCCCAGAGACTGGGAAAGGGGGAGAGGAGGGGGGGGGATAAGCGAACTGTCCTTTTCATAATAACGATGATTCAGTGCCATCATTCACATCGAAACAGCAGCGATGTGGGTAGTAAGTAACCTTGAGAGCGGGGGTCGAACAGTATAATGATTGCAAACGCTAACGCTACGAGAGTTTGTAACATGCGACGTGAATGCAGGCCGGAAAGTAGCTATATACTTGTTTACCAGGAAGTTCTCAATGCGAGAGTGAACATACAAAATGCGTCATTCCTGATATATACGTTTGTCTGTGTATATATATATATATATATATATATATATATATATATATATATATATATATATATTATATATATATATATATATATAAATATATATATCCAAAGAAATAAATAAAAAAATTGCATAAGTGCAGATTCAAAATATAAAATTGAAAAAAATGTAAAAGATATATATATATATATATATATATATATATATATATATATATATATATATATACACATATATATATATACATATGCTTTAAAAAATAACAGTAGATGCACGTGACTTCATTAAATATGGCGAATACCACAGGAAATGATAGTCAGAAATCAGCGTTTTCGTCTTTACTAAGATTTAACTATCATTTTTCCTGTAGTATTCGCTTTTAGATTTATATATACTATATATATATATAATATATATATATATATATAATATATATATATATATATAAAATATATATATATATATATATATATATATATATATATATATATATATATATATAAAATCCTTGAGACAGGATCTAACACCTCAAGGCCAATACACCATACCTACTGGACACTGGACACGTTGGTTGGATATAAACCCACCGCTTAAACGGCTCCACACACTCGGCAACGCATCTCATCACCCCCCCCCCTATCCACGCTTCAATCAACTTCTGCAGGAACCCCATGAACCCATACCCTTACTACTGACTTTTCACAGTTATCATTATTATTACCATAAATATATTATTATTATGAACACATTTACGATTATTAACATTTAATACAGACAGTACACTATACAATGATGAACTGGGATTGTGTAACTGTATATTCCAAGAGATCTCGATAACCTGACTCACTCACAACGAAAAGCACAAGAATGTTTTTATTGGGTTAGCATTTATTTTTACTTAGCTTTGCCTTCGATAAGATTAAGATAGATAAAATAAAGAAGAAAAAAAAAAAGCCAAGCTGTCATTATATTACAACAAATGGTCGCCCTTCAACGGTCTCCAAGAGTGAGTTATGTTAGGATTGTGTCTCAGTTCCAAAGAATGCGCGGAATTTATTACTGCCATTTTTTTTAAAAGATACCGTCAACGCTTTAACGCGACTGACTGTGCAGGAAGTGAGTGAGAATTACGTAGCACTTTCGTGTGCTTTCAACACATCTTCAGGGTATAGCTGATCAACCTGTATATAAAAGTGATATTCTTATTATGATCAAGCTATAAAGGATTTCCAGTAACTTGAAGTATATCATCAGAATTTCAGTTGGTTTGTTTATTCATCAAGTTGTGCCATCAGCGGCATGAAACCAACTCTATAAAATCAGAGTTCGGATATCATCTGCTGAGATGGCTATTTGTCTGTCCGTCCGCACTTTTTCTATCAAACTACTGAGGCTAGAGGGCTGCAAATTGGTATGTTGATCATCCACCATCCAATCATCAAACACACCTAATTGCAACCCTTTAGCCTCAGCAGTTTTTTAAGGTTAAAATTAACTATGATTATACGTCTGGCACTAATATAAGTGCCAACCACACGGGCCACCACAGGGATGTGGCTGACACTTACATACAGCATTATACGCTGTACAGAAAATCCGACTGCGCCGAAGAAATTTCGGCGCATATTTTATTTGTTTTATCTAATTATAATTCTATCTGAATACAATTCCTATCCACACAAAGGAGAGCGTATGTGTCACTTTCTGCTTTCGTGAGCTCGTCCGTCCATCTGCATTTCTTTCCAAGGACTACCTGCCTCCATTTCTTTCCAAGGACTAGATATTACTACTAATAACAGCTATACAACTACGACACAACTAAAAGAGATGGAAAGACAAGACTGACTTCCTATTTCGGCCACCATAATTGCACACTCGACCCTCACAGTCGCTTTACACGTGAAAATACCATTGCCATACACCCCATACTTCATCATGAGGGCTCCAAATCCTCTTGCAACGAGGAGGAGGAGGAGAGGAGGAGGAGGAGGACCAAAATTATCCCTATGACAAAAGCTCTCCAATACCAGCAGCAGGACGATGTATTTCAGCTCAATCTAAAATGCTGTGATTCATATAAGAGCTATATGAGGGTTTTCATTGTTAAGACTTTACATCCTTTGGATACAGCAATCTAAACTCTCTCTCTCTCTCTCTCTCTGTAGCCTTCGAAGCAATAACATGTATACCGCATAGTTATAAGAACCGATGTGTAAACCTAGTACATGACCACTTGCATATTTTCCAAAATAAATAATCAAACATGGTAAAAAACAAAATTAAATAAACCTTTGCACCCATCCCGGAACTTAAATACCCTCTTGATTACAAATTGGTGATAAGCTATTGTCAAATATGCCGACGATAAGTAAAAAGAAAAAAAAAAAAAAAAAAAAAAAAAAAAAAAAAAAAAAAAAAAAAAAAAAAAAAAAAAAAAAAAAAAAAAAAAAAGTCTACAAAATCATCTCAGGAATTCTCCAATCACAAAGCCCACCAGCGCACAGTTATCATTACCATGACTTGGCATTTTATCAGCAAAACTGTTCAAATCGCCCCTGCAAAAGCTTTGCAGTGCTTTTTTTTTTAAAGCTCGAGCTGGCTCTGCAAAACACAGTGCAAGCTCAAGCTCTTGCAAGCACTGCAAAGCTTTTACAGCTGAATGTGACCAACGACAGGAGACTGAGGAGGCTTCTTGAAACGTCACCATCTGCTTCCACCTCCGTGGAGAGAGAGAGAGAGAGAGAGAGAGAGAGAGAGAGAGAGAGAGAGAGTTGGATATCCAATTCACTTCCCTTATTCAGAAATTAGATACTCAAATTTTCATCACCACACAAGCAAAAAAGTAATAATAATAATAATAATAATAATAATAATAATAATAATAATAATAATAATAATAATAATAATAGCACGAGTCACAAAAATGAAGACATCACAGTGGTGTGAATTCTTTACTTATAATTAGAAGTATAAATAGAAACCTCTAAACTCCCGTTTGTATGTGTGTGTGTGTATTTATATCTATATATATATATATATATATATATATATATATATATATATATATATATATATATATATATATAGATATACACACCACTGTGGATTTCTTCACCGATAATGATAATAATAATAATAATATAATAATGGAGAAACAAATCCACACTTATGCAAATGTACATATATTTAAATTTAAAACTTTATGGATAGCTTTCGGGAATCTGTTCGGTTCCCCTTATCAGTATAATAATAATGGCAGTTGCAAAAACAAATTAATGACACCGTAACTAAAATCTAATCCTTCGCATACAAAATCTATTGGCGATTCAACAAAATAGTTAAATACAGAGGGGAAAAATCTATTCGTGAATAAATAAAAATAAATTATTCCCCAATTTCAAATCTCAAATCTATTAATCCTTTTCTCCAGCCCTTCGAAACAGTATAAATAAAGTGCCCGAAAATACCTAAGGAGAAAGCGGGAGGAAGAATACAGAATAGGTCATAAAAAAAGGGGGGGAGGAGGGGAAGGAGGGCGGGGGAAGGTTAAGGTACCTGTCTGCCTTCCGCGACGGAACCAACTTTTAAGTAACGGTATGCAAGGTGTTACTGACACACAATTATTATTCATTTGATTATTGGTTAATTTCAACGTTGATTGTTCCTTGTAGTAATGGTATTCAAGTAGTTTATTAAACGGGGATTTCTATTAATCATCAAATTTTGTTATATATTCCTTCATTCTCTATCAAATTCCGTTACTTATTCTTCATTCGCTATAAAATTCTATTACATATTCCTTCATTCATTCCGTTACTTATTTCTTCATTCATTATCAAATTCTGCTACTTAGTACTCCTTCATTCATTATCAAATTATGTTACTTATTCCTTCATTCATTATTAAATTCTGCTACTTATTCCTTCATTCATTATCAAATTCTGTTACTTATTTCTTCATTCATTATCAAAGTCCGTTACTTATTCCTTCATTCATTATCTTATTATGTTACTTATTCCTTCATTCATTATCCAACTCTGTTACTTATTCCTTCATTCACTATCCAATTCTGTTACTTATTCCTTCATTCATTATCGAATTCTGCTACTTATTCCTTCATTCATTATCCAATTCTGCTGCTTATTCATTCGATTCATTATCAAATTCCGTTACTTATTCCTTCATTCATTATCCAATTATCCAATTTTGTTACGTATTCCTTCACTCATTATCCAATTCCGTTACTTATTCCTTCAGTCATTATCAAATTCTGTTACTCATTCCTTCATAGAGTAAAAATACCATCGGCATAAAGTAAACAGAATTCATTCAGTATACACGTATCGGGTTCAATTATACTAATACGGACGCAATCAAGTTTTCTGTACAGCATCTACTGCTGTAACAGATCTATCAGCCATGGACCGGTGGCGCCACCTAACATGCGACAAAAGAACTACTGAGGCTAGAGGGCTGCAATTTGGTATGTTTGATGACTGGAAGGTGGATGATCAACGTACCAATTTGCGGCTCTCTAGCCTCAGTAGTTTTTAAGATCTGAGGGCGGACAAGAAAAGTACGGACGGACAGACAAAAACGGCCATCTCGAAAGAAAACTATAGATTAGAAAATGAAAACAAATGAAGGGAGAGATCAGAAAGACAACTACTGCGTAAACTAAAAATAATAATGAATAAACGCAACATAAAAAATAAACAATAAAATACAAAAAATACAATATATAAAATACATATATATATATATATATATATATATATATATATATATATATATATATATATATATATATATATAATATATATATATATATATATATATATATATATATATATATATATATATATATATATAAATTAAAAATTGAAGAACAACAACTGATGGAAGTGCCGATTCAAAGAAGAAAATGCGTGTTTAATTCCCGCAAAAAATCAGAACGTTAAACGCACACAAACATACACACACACACACACGGGGCGAGAAAAAATTTTTAAAAAGTAAATAAAAAAATAAAAAAAAATACAAATACAAAAAATACAAAAATAAAAAATTGGAAAAAAAAAAACTGAAGGAAGAGCCGATTCAAAGAAGACAATGCGTGCGTAATTCCCGCAAACAATCAGAACGCTAAACACACACAAACATAGAGAGAGAGAGAGAGAGAGAGAGAGAGAGAGAGAGAGATGACTCACGCAAATACCACAGCACACTTCTGGATAATCTTGAAGGACCAGATAAAGACGCCAACACGAGTCGACAAAACTGACAGCTTCCGGTCGCTTTATCTGGCCCAGAACAAAGCCACACAACAAGATGGTATTCGTAGACCTTTAAAGTGAGAAGTGACAACTACTTCATATAGTAGTCAAAGGCCAACACACACACACACACATACATACACACACACACACAGTGGGATCATTTTAATTTTATACAAAAAAAAATTGTACACAAAAATGTGAATGTAATGTGGGAGATAATGTTAATTATACAAAAAATGAGAGAGAGAGAGAGAGAGACTAACACTATACTCTAAATGCGTAATAACAGCTTCAATGGATTACGGGATAAGATATAACGATTCAAAAAGACACAACGATTATTCTGGCATAGTGTGCCACAAAATTTGACCTACTAATCGCGCAAGTTTTCACTACAACAAGACACACAATACTTTGGTCCATAACAAATATACAGGTCTACTTTCACCCAAACTATGGATAATACTTATATAATCTAGTGTTGAACTGCGATCATAAACACAAAACAGTCAGTCATGACTCACCAAAAAGGACAATTTACTAATCTATAATAACAAAATCTGAGTGGATCTTGTTTGTCCTACTCCGGGAGACAGTATGGGGGAGATGACAGCCACACACACCCTGCAAACCGGTTAGTCCGCCCTCGTGGAAGTGGGGTAAGTGGGGGAATGGGAGGGTAAGGGCGACATCCACGCTCCTTCTGCAAACCTGTTTGTCCAGCCTGGCCGGAGGGTGGGGTAGGTAGGGGATTGGGAGGGTAGGGTAGACATCCACAATACTGCAAACCTGTTTGCCCACCCTGGATGG
Source organism: Macrobrachium nipponense (assembly GCF_015104395.2). Lineage (NCBI taxonomy): Eukaryota > Metazoa > Arthropoda > Malacostraca > Decapoda > Palaemonidae > Macrobrachium > Macrobrachium nipponense. The sequence goes on from NC_061104.1 coordinate 44,658,160, forward strand.
GGGAAGAGTAGGTAGGAGATTGGGAGGGAAGGGGAGGTAGCAGCCAAGCTCGTTTGAAAATAGCAACAAAACACAGAAATATGTTCAATTACCAAACACTCAACAGAAAATGTCAAGATACCACCTTAACTTAGATTCTTGTAAAAATATATAAGTAAATAAAAAAAATAAAAACTTGTAAGTAAAGCACCATCAGTTAGTCTGAATGTTACGCCTGACCGCATTAATAATTTTTAGTGGTCAGTCAGAAACTCCCCGACATCCACAGCACACGCGGGTTAGGTTAGGTTAGGCCGTTAATTAACCTTTGGTGACTGGAAATGGCTTACCAACAACCGTAATTACGTCATTACACTGTAGTCCAGTGACAATCCAGTGCCTACCTCGGTCTATATAATTTTTACCTTGCCCTGAAACGAGAGACAGAAACCAAACTTAAAATCGTTTGACATCGTGAATTGCACAGGTCAAATTTAGGGTGGTGTCATTAGTTAGAGAGAGAGAGAGAGAGAGAGAGAGAGAGAGAGAGAGAGAGAGAGAATTAAACAGAAAAATACATTCATTAAGATAAATCTTAACACCACCACTAAAACAGCTATAGTTACAATTCTTGTCATTGAGAGAGAGAGAGAGAGAGAGAGAGAGAGAGAGAGAGAGAGATACTCACATTAATAAATCACAACTCAAAGCATTTAATAATAAAAAAATTAAAGATTAATACATTTAAAAAAATCTGATAAGACGACAATAATAGCGTCAGTGATATTTTTCGTTATCAAAAAGTGTAATCATCCTAAGAATAAGAAACATCACTGCAGCGGCACATCAAAGGACGTTCATTTTTTCTGAACAATTCGTCTATCCTTCCCTTAACAGAAAGCACTCACAAAAATAGTCATGTCATGAATATATTTCCTTTTCCTGCTGACCTTAGGTCCCAACCAATGGCAAGAACGATTATTTCCACATCTCACCATCTCAGCGCATGGGATCAGATAAGGTGTAAAGTTCATATAACCCGTGGAAAATACTGTGCGTCGATCTTTTCACTCAAGATTGAATAATAATAATAATAATAATAATAATATAATAATAATATATAATAATAATGTATTAATTATTATTATTATTTTATTAGTATCATTATTATAGTGGACACAAATTACTAGAAGAGTAATTGTTCTAGGCTCACTTTTCCAGAGAGAGAGAGAGAGAGAGGAGAGAGAGAGAGAGAGAGAGAGAGAGAGAGAGAGGAACATTCTTCTTTCCAGTATATGCATAGTCTTCCTCTTGCATCATAACATAAAAACACACACAATGAATATCATTCTATTCATTCAAAGCCTAGGTGTTGCTTAACAGGTGACCCACTGAACAATTACGGCGCGTGTAAGTTTGACAAAACAAATGCATTATGACAACTTCATTTACATTAATTGTAATTCTACAATGAAAACTGACCACATTTATCTCAAATGTTACATTATTCCTGTGAAGAAATTCAGTATAAATAAACTGCAAAATAAATAAAACTAAAAATTTAATTTAAATCTACAATGAAAACGACCACATTATCTTCAATGAAAATACAGTAAAATTAAACCTCAAAATATGAAGAATATATTCAATATAAATAAAAAAATAAAAATATGAATTCGCAGTACTTACATTATTTAAATCTACAATGAAAACTGACCACATTATCTCCCATGTTACATTATTCCTGTGAAAAAAATCAGTATAAATAAACCTCAAACTATGAAGAATAAATTAAATATAAATTCATAATACTTTACATTACTATAAATCTAGAATGATAACTGTCCACATTACCCCCAATATAAATTTGCATTAAACCAGTTACATTATTCCTATGAAAAAATTCATTTATAAATAAACATCAATATATGAAGAATATTCACTATAAACAAACTGCAAAATAAAATCTACATTGAAAACTGACACATTATCTCCAATATAAACTTGCATTAAACCAGTTACATTATTCACATGAAAAAATTCATTATAAACATCAAAACATGTATATAAATAAATTTCAAAATAAAATCTACAATGAAAACTGCTCACGTTATCTCCAAATAAACTTGCATTAAACCAGTTACATTACTCCCATGAAAAAATTCATTATAAATAAACATCAAAATATTAAGAATAAATTCATTATAAATAAATTTCACGATAAACGCTGCAAAGCAAACTGACCACATCTCCAATATTAACTTGTATTCAACAAGTTACATTATTCCTATGAAAAAATTCATTATCAATAAACCTCAAAATACGAAGAATAATTTCATTATAAATAAATTTAAATAAATGAATTAACAACACCTTACACTGATATAACTCTACAATGAAAATGGACATTAATCTTCAATAAAACTTTTCTTCCTGAATGACGAGAAACCTCGCTCTTAACAAAACAACAGGTTACTTATTATGGGAGAAATTTCCCGAAATTCGAGCGTCCATAACAGGCTCAAGAATTCGCCTCCTTGAAAGCCACCCCAACAACCCCCTCAAACCCCCCCCCCCCCCCCTTTCGCCTTTAATCACCTCCCCTCCTTAATATGACGACAAAATAAAACTCATAATTTGTCACTTAGAATGATGGAAGAAAGAGAATATGAAAGGAAGCACAGTAAAAGAAACGAAAGGGGTTGTAGCTAGGGACCGAAGGCACGCTGCAATGAACCTTAAGTAATGCCTACAGTGTAACCTGTGAGTGCACGGCTGACGGCATTAACCCCCCCCCCCCCCCCAATCACGCCCCCCACCCGCCCCACCCCCCCCCCCCCTCCCCCCCCCCCCCCCCCCCCCCCCCCACTCCCCCCCCCCCCCCCCCCCCACGAACAAATGGTTTCACTTTTCGGGACAACTTCTAATCCGTTTAAACTTGAGACAAAAGCGTCAATAAGACACTCACGAATTAGCTTTCACACCAACAAGCATAACAACACGCCATCGGCGACAAAGGCGGCGCCACGCCCACTTGTATTTTCCCCCTCCCCCTCCCCCTTCCCCTCTTTTTTATCTCGAAAACACCTTTACCCTGAAGGATTCCTCCTTCTCCCTCGATCAGTATCCCTGAATGGGATCTGGAAGAATATGGACATTCCTCCCAACCCAACTCCTCCCTGAACTACAATAGGCACAACATCTGGGCCCTGGTCTGTCAAAGCCAATAGCCATGGGTCTGCCCCCTCCCGTCCCACGATGCAATAGGGTCAACCGGCGGGAGAGGTCAAGCGAGGTCAGGGAACTTCAACCGGACATGACTCATGTCATCATGTCACTATTTCTCCTCTCAGCCGAGCGTCACAACAAAGAGCTTGCAACGATTATATTCAACATAAAACACACACACACACATACAGATAGATGGATAGACAGACAGACGGATAGATACTTAGATTGACAGATAGATATAGATGGATATTATAGATAGATAGAGATAGACAGATATTTATATGGATACCCAGAAGCAGACAGATGGAGCTTAAGACTTCGCTGAAAACGTAAGACATGTATCTATCCTTCACGCAACGGTAATGGTATTACACCTGTGGGAAAAAAACTTCAAGTAAAAAAAAAAAATTACAATTCCGTAAAAAAAATATTTTTTCAAATATAACATGAACGTTTAGAAAGATATAAGATATAATCAGAAATAAATTGGGTAAAATCAACAGCTTTAAGTGTGGTTTTTACGGCATTCTTGAAAGCTTTCAGTTCAGTGTCTGCTCTTGACAGCTGCTGAAGAACACGATAAAATTGAACTGAATACAGAATTTAGCCCAAAGGCCATGCGCTGGGACCTATGGAGTCATTCAGCGCTGAAACGGAAATTGACAAGAAGAAGGTATGAAAGGTGTAACAGGAGGAAAACTCACAGTTGCACTATAAATCAACTGTTAGGAGAAGGTCCAACTAAGATGAAATAGAGAGAATATGAAAGGAGTTAAGGTAATAGGCGAACACGAGATACTTATCTATCATATATATATATATATATATATATATATATATATATATATATATATATATATCTATGAGAGAGAGAGAGTCAATACCTAAATGAAATGAAAAATACTCCCGTCATCTGAATGTGGTTCACTCATGACCATCACGAGTCCAGAACTGAGGCAGCGTCGCTATTACGGGCGAAGACATCTCGGTTGCATTCTGTTCTATGTGGCTGCCTTCGCTGTGACAAAGGACCTCATAAAAACATAAAATCGACGTCTGAACGTGCAAAAGCAACTGGTGAATCTTAACCCGTTACTCCTTCAAGCGACAAGCGGACGTGCTTATTGTCAAATACTCCTGTCCCATGATTCGTCCAATTTGTCCCAGGGGACGGGCGGACGCAGAAAGTACCAAGAAATTCTTATAAAAACCTAGTAACAATGACAGCGCTGGAACCAGTTCGGCCAAGAAGGTTATCATTCCTGAACTTCCCCGATTAAAGGTCTGCTAAAAAAAAAAAAAAAAAAAAAAAAATCATATATATATATATATATATATATATATATATATATATATATATATATATATATATATATATATATACATATATAGTGTTTAACCAAAAATGTGTACCATACCTCTCTCAGATTAAAAGTCTCCTTAAAACTTAAAAAAAAAAGCTTAGCCAAAAATGTTACCATATATAAACCTTTCTCTCAAATTAAAAGTCTATTGAAAAAAAATTAGCCAAAAATGTTATATACCATACTTGAACCTCATTAAAAGTCTATTTGAAACTAACCTGTAAATACTGAAAAGCAAGATGAGAGTGCTTTATTCAAGTTGCTTTACATTAACCATCGACTGCAACGTTTCTCTGGACAAAAAAGTACTTTTCTGAATGCTATATACTTGACAGAAACCCATGCTACAACATAAACGCTTCAAACTCAGCTTCTCTCTCTCTCTCTCTCATCTCTCTCTCTCTCTCTCTCTCTCCTCTCATCTCTCTCTCTCTCTCTAGGCAGATTCATGCCGATACCTGCCTTCAAAAGAATCCGTACACCAATTTTCCACACGTCCTCTCCATCACCTCTCAATATGACAGGTGTCTAAGCGAGCATAGGACGCAACCCAAACTCAAAGGGCAGCAGATTACATCCCAAGGACAAGTATTTAAGTTCATTTCCCAGATATTACGGGAACATTAAACTATTATGGATATTACCTCGGTTACTCAAAATCCTTTGGTCTTATAATGAAGGTATAAAAATAAGGTATAATGTAAACAGAATTTGGTATTTTATTACTGGCCAACATAGTAATAACGAAGTCGAATCAGAAATGAAGTGCAATATATGACGAATTATTGCTAGAGCATAAAACATCTTTAAAAAATAAACCTTATTTGTTTATTTATCTATGTGCATCATCTTCTCGGCTTGATCCCTAACGGGGTCGCCGTTTTTAATGAACCTCCTCCAGTTTTTTTTTTATTTATATCACAAACGCCTCATTTCTTCAATGTTTTTAGCAGAGCAGACATGTTACAGACGAATGGACGCCCTTCCAAACTCCACCCCTCCTTATTTATCCGGGCCTGGACCGGCACTTAATTGGGCTGGCTTGGCCCCTATAGTACCTGTTTATTTAACAAAGGACTTGGCTGTTCACTGGACGGCTGGGTATTTCAGCAATAGCTTGCCAGACTTGCGTCATATAATTGTCAAAATAATTTGGATTATATAACTAAAAATAATCTTTGCTGCTTTCAAATCACTCAAAATTATTTTATCCTTTTGTTTGCTTGTATGGTGTTTTGACGTTGCATGGAACCATTGGTTATTCAGCAACGGGACCAACGGCTTTACGTCACGTGACTTTCGAACTACGTCGAGTGTGAACTGCTATCACCAGAAATACACCCCTCAATAGAATGCTCGAGAACGAACTCGCGGCCTCCGAGGTGGTAGACCAAGACAATACCGATTTCTTCCTTTTATCATTTTTTAGGAATCATTAAAATTAGCAGAATTCCTGCGGTCAGTGAAAGCTTGAATATTTAATTAATGGTCTTGCAAGCTTATGTCATATCAATGTCAAAATATTCTGGATTATATAACTAAAAATACCATTCAAATCAGAACTCTCTACCTTCTCCATTAACATCAAGTATAGGGGAAAAGGGAACTTATAAACTTTAGGCCAAAGGCCAAGCACGGGAACCTATGAGGTCATTCAGAAACAGAAAGGAATTTAAGAATAGGTAGTTCTGAAAGGTGAAATAGGAGGATAAACCTCAAAGCAGCTGCACTATGAAATAATTGTTAAGAGATGGAGGGTAGCAAGATGGAAGAAAGAGAATATGAATGGAGGTGCAGTAAAAGGAAGGGGTCACCTATCTTTATGATATTTAAAGTCTTTTGTTTATGTTTTTACAGTAATCACCAAGTGGTTTGTATTAACACGCCGCAAAGGAGGCTACATACCGGGTTAAGTATTGCCTACAGTGCACCCCGTGAGGGGCACTGACGCTACTAACCCACAACCCCAACCCCCCTACGGGAATATCAAGTTATAGGAACTATAAGCGAGCAAGGATGAAGGTGGTTCCGTTTTCCGAGCATCACAACGGGAACCGTGACCTTAGGGTATGGGGCATCTAACAGCCTTACCAGCCAGCCACCTCTCTCTCTCTCTCTCTCTCTCTCTCTCTCTCTCTCTCTCTCCTCTCTCTCTCTCTTCATCAGGACCCTGAATGACTGAATGCCTGTTACTTCCAGATCATCATAATTTTTTTAATCATTCTCCTATTCATCACTGTATTGTCCTTTCGTGCGACCATGAATGTCATGGAGAGAGAGAGAGAGAGAGAGAGAGAGAGAGAGAGAGAGAGAGAGAGAGAGAGAGAGAGTTAAAAACTAAGAAGGGCGAAAACCTATGTGGATAGTTGAATAGCAAGTCTCAAAATATGATGTCTTATCATATTTGTTTAAATTTTAGGGGACGAGAAGGATATACCCGGGTGTGTGTGTGTGTGTGTGTGTGTGTGTGTGTGTGTGTGTGTGTGTGTGTGTGTGTGAGAGAGAGAAGAGAGAGAGAGAGAGAGAGAGAGGAGGCGGTAACAAATCTAGTGTCAATGTTCAAAGTAGGTTTGATTTTATACTTAAATCTGGATATACAATTCTCTCCAACTATTTGAAGACATTTTACCTTCATTTAATATTAAAGAATTGTCTCAAGTAAATCAAATATATACTATATGAGTCTCATTTAATATCTAAAGATATTTAAAGAATTGGCCCACGTAAATCAAATATATGATTCAGGTACATCTACAACAATCCTCTATCTCTCTCTCAATAAAAAAAAAAAACGATAGCTACAAATCCAAGTATAACTGGATACACTTTCGTAAGTGAGCTCTAAAAACACATTATTTTCATCATAACAACTCCAATAAAATCACTTGAATTATTTCAGTATCTCTTCTGATAAGGATCACTGAATGACAGGTGTTGCTGATCTCAAGAAATTGAGAAAGGAACATTTTTAATCCAATCAACAAACAGGCATCAGGTCATGAACGAATCTCACCTATATTCAAAGGATGTAATAATTACGAATTTCTGTAACGGATTTATAAGCGACAGAATTCATAAATAACTTGTACAGTTTCCAGAAGAAGTTTAAGGCCGTGGGGGAAATATCATCACTACACAAAGATAAAAATTTTTTTTATAAATTTTATTACTCGAAAGAGACAATTTCCTTTTCAGCCTATGGAAAGAAGTTGGTTCAAACATGAGAGAATTCATTCTCTCTCTCTCTCTCTCTCTCTCTCTCTCTCTCTCTCTCTCTCTCTCTCTCTCTCTCTCTCTAACAATAACATATATATATATATATATATATATATATATATATATATATATATATATATATATCAAAGTTCATTTCCTCTTTATACCAGGAAATGAACGGCAAGGGAGGGAACATAGTCATTTCCGTTATATATACAAGGAAATGAATACCTTAGGGGGGGGGGGGGGGACCAAGATGCTGAATAACATTCCAGAACTTGTAAACTGGGAAAATTACAATTCTTAACAACGGGGGAGGGGGGGGGGGGGTGTTTAATAACCTATATGAAAATTCCTGTCTTCAAAGGCAGACTGGTCATTCCAGAGACCTACTTCAAAAACAAGTTCACTGGGCCAATTACGACGCTCCTGCCCCTGCCCCTGCCCCTAGGGGTCAAAGCCAGGAAGTCCAGTCGACTACCAAACGCCAAACGACTCAAGGCTCTCAATACTGGATCTAGATTCTAGCTAGTCTTTCACGAGCACTATTTTCAAATAACGTTCTAGACGGTGTTTCTAGTACATCAACTGAATGCTGGTCTGCCGGTCTTGATACTTTTTCTAGAACACAGTCCTTTCAGTGTTGTATTATTTACATTTTAAAATACTATACAAGTGTGTTTCCATGAACCAAATTTTGAAATAATAATAATAAAAAAAATCAAATTAAATTTATTTTTTTTTAAAAATATCCACCTTTATCCTTCCGCGAAACTTTGCAATATATAGTAACCGATACCAGCTGTAAGACACATGTCGTATACAAGTCGTATACATGTTGGACACGTCATCGTTCAACTTCGCATTCAAGAACACGGCATACACTTCAACTGCGCATCTGCATAATTAGCTATTGGTTACTGGTGTAATGAAAACCCAACGTATTTATTAGAAATAAACAAAATGTTTCTTGCCAACAGAAAATAATAATAATAATAATAATAATAATAATAATAATAATAATAATAATAATAATATATCTTTTATATTTCTCTCATTACTCGCTTCTCTGGCCCAGCGATACTTCTTAGTAATTGGCCAATGTCCATATTGGGAGAAATCTACATAATGCTGAATGTGACATTTTGTTTAGAACAGGATTTTGCTGTCAATACTGGTAGTATTATTAGTAGATTGGTGTACTACAGAAATGGCGGATCTCAGGTCTTGACCTGAACCACACAAAAACGCAGGGAGACAAATATTCACTAAATAAATAATGTGCACAAAGGGTTATATAACCTTCCAATTGTTTACACGTATAAAAGGTATTATTCTAATCTTCGTCTCCATCATCTCATCTACCTGGGTTTATTCATGGTGGCTCTCTCATTGATTCCATCATGCGGGCCCCTTTATTTGCCAATAAATTTCCTTAATCAATACCAGTTTCTTCCCAATGTGATAACGAGAGAGAGAGAGAGAGAGAGAGAGAGAGAGAGAGAGAGAGAGAGAGAGAGAGAAATCTAAGCATTTCATTCATACACTGCCAGTTTTCTCTCATCTATGTGACACACATTCCAACATCCTGCCTTTACTTACTGGGTCTCTCTCTCTCTCTCTCTCTCTCTCTCTCTCTCTCTCTCCTCTCTCTCTCTCTCCATGACGCTGTGTAATTACGGCCACCATAAGCCTCACCACCGACATTCATAAGCCTAATTATCATACCGTCACTACCATCTGCCTCACAATCACTGCTATCATTAGTATCATCACAATCATTGCTATCATCATTATCATTACAATCACTGTTGTCAGCTGCATCATCAAAATCATCAAATCACTGCCATCGACTGTAGTATCATCACAATCACTGGTGTCATCAGTAACATCAAAATTCCTAACTTTACAACCACTGCTATCATCAGTATATATCATCACAATCACTATCAACTGTACCACCGTAATCACTGCTGTTATCATATCAGTATCATCACATGCACTGCTGTCACCAGCATCATTAAAATCACGGTTATCATCAGTATCATCACAATCACAGCTATCATTAGTATTATCACAATCACTGCTATCACCACAATCACTATAATAACCACAACCACTGCTATCATCAGTATAATCACAATCCCTTTTATCACCAAAACCACTGCTAGCATCAGTATCACCACAATCACTGATATCATTAGTATCATCACATTCAATGATATCATCAGTTTTATCACATTCACTTTTATCACCACAATCACTGATATCATTAGTATCATCACATTCAATGATATCATCAGTTTTATCACATTCACTTTTATCACCACAATCACTAGTATTATCGGTATCACCACAATCACGGCTATTATCAGTATCACGACAATCACTTTTATCACCACAAACACTGGTATCATCAGTAACACCAAAATCACGTTTATCATCAGTATTATCACCATCACTGTTATCATCACAATCACTGGTATCATCAGTATCACCACAATCACTGCTATTATCAGTATCATCACAATCACTTTTATCACCACAATCACTGGTATCATCAGTATCACCACAATCACTGTTATCATTAGTATGACAATCACTTTTATCACCACAATCATTGGTATCATCAGTATCACCACAATCAGTTATCAGTATAATCACAATCACTTTTATCACCACAATCACTGCTATCATTAGTATAATCACAATCACTTTTATCACCACAATCACTGGTATCATCAGTATCACACAATTACTGTTATCAGTATAATCTCAATCACTTTTATCACCACAACCATGCTATCATTAGTATAATCACAATCACTTGTATCACCACAATCACTGATATCATCAGTATCACCACATCACTGCTATCACCACAAAGTACCAACCCCCACCATCTACAATTAAATAGAGAAATGTCACGAGGACATTTGTAACGGCATCTGAAGCAGACATCAACTTGACTCTACATTTCCGTTAGACGAAAACCACAAGGAGACGCCCCCCCCCCCCCCACCCCCACCCCCAAATTACCAGTCATTACGCGCATGCGCGCAGGAATTTTACATGATAATGAGTGCGAGGAATGCAGGCATTTGTTTGTTAATCCCCATTTAAAATTCATATATCAATTTTATTGACTGTTTCCACAATCAT
>NC_061104.1:44669611-44674611 GCF_015104395.2 Macrobrachium nipponense
TAGGTAAACTGCAACCTACTATTTGCAATTCAAGTCATGAAACGGAATTATATTCATTTTGAATATTAATATAAGAGGATAAAAGTTCCATTGGTCACAGAACTAAAACCTAAATTTCGTCTACATAAACATGTAAAAAGTACACAGAAATTTCTTTGGCGCAATCGAGTTTCCTGTACAGCGTATAATTCTGTATAATCCTCGGTCCATCAAACTTTTAGTCACGGCCCGGTGGTGGCCCGTCTTATAGAGTTTCTAGACGGACGATCATGGCTAAATTTACCCTTAAATAAAAAAATAAAAATAAAAAAACTACCAAGGCTAGAGGGTAGCAATTTGGTATGTCTGATGACTGGAGGGTGAATGATCAACATACCAATTTGCAGCCCTCTAGCCTCAGTGGTTTTCAAGATCTGAGGCCGGACAGAAAAAGCCATCTCAATAGTTTCTTTTCCAGAAAGCTAAAGTTGTTTATATGCGATACACTAAATTTAAAAATTTAATCTTAAATATTCCATATAATTAAAAGAAAATGTTGCAATATGCAACCTCAACAGTATATTGAATATTTTTGGATCAAATACTAAACAAGAGTTCAAACAGAAATATCTAAGTTCTGTAATGACGAGAGAGAGAGAGAGAGAGAGAGAGAGAGAGAGAGAGAGAGAGAGAGAGATTCATTACAGTAGATTTATTTAACGAGAAATCGACGAAGCGCGCCACCGCGATATGCAGTCGTAAGTCAATAAAAAAAAATTAAAAAATAAATAAAAAAATAAAAACCTACGACGTTTGCCAACAGTGACTCATTATTATGTAAACAGGCGTGAAAGTGAATGCCGGAGCTAGCGATTTGCAATGGCACAAGAGCAGCCTTTCGCGTGCAATGACAGACAGCCCCGGCCACGCCCCCTTCTTTAGAAATCCTAGTTTGTCTCTCGCCTTCCGTTAACTTCTATTTACTTGGTTTATTTGTTTCTCTATGTATGTATGTATGTATGTATGTATGTATGTATGTATGTATGTTAGTCTCTGCCCTTTTTTTTTCTCTCTCTGTTGGTCGCTTCCCTTTGTTTATTTGTTTCTCTAAGCATGTATTTACGTTTGTTTGAATCTATTTACTTATTCAAACTTCATTTTATACCCTCGCAAAGTTCTACATTTTTTATCAGTCCCAAAGTTCAACAAAGTTGAATCTGTCTGTTTACTTGGATATTTATTTAATTATTCATCTCTTAATTTGTTCAACAAAGATGAATCTATCTTTTCTTATAAATATTAATTGAATTACCATATCAATTTGTTTATTTTCATATTTGCTTTTAAACACTCGCAAAGGTCAACAAAGTTGATGGCTTCCATGAACTTGAAAGGGAAAACAATCACACCTCAAAGAAAAAATTTAAACGACTGAAAATAAAATTCAAAAATGTAAAAATGGATAAACATTGACGGAACGCGCAAACACACACACACACACACACACACACAGACGGTAAGAAAGCAAGAGAAATCCGAATACGCGGCAGACGGTGAAAATACGAAAACTGAAAATAAAGCAAAATATTTTTAAAAAGGCTGCAGATGATACAAAAATAAATAAATAAATGAATCTCTTTTTCTACAATAACCAGAATAGGATATCACATTAGCAAGGAGCTATTGCCGATGCAAATTCACTTGCAAAATATTCATAATTCGTAAAAATAAAAAAATAAAAATCATGATAGAACATGAAAGGACACTTTAAAAAAAATTTCATATGTTAATACATATTCAAATTTAATAATAGAATAATGCATAAATAATCAGTACATCTACTAATCTTGACGCTTTACACAAATTTCAATGTAATAAAAAATATCCAACAATCTAAACTAATACAAACAATCATATCTCACGAAAAAAAAAACCATCTCGAATATCAAAGTCTAGAAAAAATCTAGACGCTAAACATCTACACTTGCTATAAAAATTTAAAAATAAAAAAAAAATAATAATAATAAAAGTCTCCCAAATCACCGAAAACAACAGCTGCACGGAATAACTTACTTTAAAAATAAAATTCCGGCCAAGGTCTGGAAAAAAAAAAAAAAAAAACTCGAAGGCAACAAATTCTGTTACCTTTGCTAGAGGTTGGGTCCTTGCCCTAGAGCGACCTGGCCTCAAGCGTGGTTGGGTATCAGAGAGAGAGAGAGAGAGAGAGAGAGAGAGAGAGAGAGAGAGAGAGAGAGAGAGAGAGAGAGAGAGGTCACAAACCAACAAATCAAGACTTTCTTCATGCATAAACAATGCGAAGATGTAAACATACTTCCATACGACAAACATAAACAACAACTGCACAAAACAGGAGGTGCATATATTATGCAGACGAGAGAGAGTTTCACACCAGCCGGTAAATTCACACATGAATTTATTCATACATTGCGGTCGGAGGACTTTTAGCGAGTTCCATGTTTAAGTGAATTTTGCCATGGATATCTGTCAAGAAGAGAGATCGTGTATGTATGTGTTACTCTCTCTCTCTCTCTCTATTCTAGAAATTCAGCAAAAGACCCAATATATATCTTCGTATCCCGTAACGTTCAAAGGCAACAAGTGCTGATATAATAAGAACTTTCAGAACTTTCGCACATATTGAAGAAAATTTTTTATTATTATAATATTATTATTATTATTCAGAAAATGAACCGTATTCATATGGAACAAGCCCCCCTCAGAGGCCACTGACTTGAAACCTAAGCTTCCAAAGAATATGGTGTTCATTAGGGAGAAGTAGGGTGAGGTAAAGAGATATACAGAAAGAAGATATTTCACTTATTAAAAAAAATAATAAATTAAAAAATAGATCAAAATGTATTAAATCAAAGGAGAATAGTACTACGGTACGAATGCAAAGCATCTGCGCTTGAACTTTAGAAGTTCTAATCGCACGACATCCTCAGGGAGGCAGTTCCACAGCCCCAAAAGGCGTGAGGAATAAAGGACCTCTGGAATTTCTGGAATTGTAAGTAATTCCTACAGCGAGGCACATTCGCTGCAAAGTGGTAGTACAGCTCAAGGTCCATAGACCTTGGTGCTGCTGTTCGGTAGAGATGGTGAACACCGAATGAATCGGATTTATCTGAAAGAGACACGGTATAAAAAAAACGACAATTAGATGAGCGTATGATTTTCTCTAATGCATGTATGTTTAAGAAGAAACATATTTAAAAAAAACATGAAGTATCAGATACGATAAGAAAGTGAAGTGTTACTGCTAATATACTTCTTTATACACATCCACCTCTAGAGAGAGAGAGAGAGGAGAGAGAGAGAGAGAGAGAGAGAGAGAGAGAGAGAGAGAGAGAGGGAATCATGTTTTATTATTCTGTTCCCAATATGCTGCAATTAATGTACATTCTTTATGCCAGTTATTCTGGTCTCAATACGTTACTATTAATGTACATTCCTTATACACAACCACCTTGAGAGAGAGAGAGAGAGAGAGAGAGAGAGAGAGAGAGAGAGAGAGAGAGAGAGAGAGAGAATATCATGTCCAATCATTCTGGTTTCAATATGTTGCTTTTAATATACATTCTTTCTACACAAACACCTCTGAAGAGAGAGAGAGAGAGAGAGAGAGAGAGAGAGAGAGAGAGAGAGAGAGAGAATCATGTCCAATCATTCTGGTTTCAATATGTTGTTTTTAATATACATTCTTTATACACAAACACCTCTGGAGAGAGAGAGAGAGAGAGAGAGAGAGAGAGAGAGAGAGAGAGAGAGAGAGAGAGAGAGAGAGAGAGAGAGAGGTTCCCGAAGTGCAAAACAACAAGAAATTGCCTCCAATTTCGCCCAAACAACTGACAATCACTTAACAACCGCATCTAGCGAACCGCAGCATCACTTAGCAGCGAGATATTTCCTGCAATAAGAAGATCATTCGCAAGCAAGCACTGGTGCATGAACAAACAACACAAGGACCACCTCTCGAATATGACTTCGCACGTACTTGTATCGCTCGCAAACCCTCGTCAATGACATTACGCTTCGTACCTGCCAGGTATTTCACAAAGATTAATAACAGCCGTTCAGTAAGATACTAATTTCCACCAACTACTTTCAAGCGCTGGGACCTGTGAGGTCATTCAACGATGAAAGGGCAAACTGCCAAGACGGTTCGAAAGGTGTAACAGGAGGAAAACTTCGCAGTTGCAAGGATTGCAAGGTGGAAGAGAATATGAACGGAGGTGCAGTAAAAGGAATGAAAGGGGTTGCAGATAGCGGCGGAAAGGATGATGCTGCAAGGAACCTTTAGCAATGCCTACAGTGGACCGCGTGAGATGCACCGACCGCACTATTCCCTACGGGAATCACTATACTAATTACTGGTATTTAACATATCGCTTAAACGATGACAGCGTACAAAAACAAACAAACAAACTAACTAACTAACGAAATATATAATATATAAATGCAACTTACTTTACTCAACCACGAAAACACAGAAAAACAAACACCGACACCGTAACATAAAACAAAAATATAAAACCTGATCCAACATCGATTAATTAAATAATAATAAAAAAAAGGCATGCGTTCATATAATTGGTGCTGCAGTAAGCTCCACGTCAACATGACAGAAAACGGTTGCGCTAAAATCCAACTGAACGCGACAAACACGCCGTATTAAGCCCTGAGTTCTAATACGCTATCAGCCATGGCCTTGAATGGCAAATGGCTGGGTAAAGTACAGTTCGCTTCAAGGTTACCTGTGAGAAATATGTTACACAGCTGGGACGCTAGCTGCTACACAAAGGGATCTCTCTCTCTCTCTCTCTCTCTCTCTCTCTCTCTCTCTCTCTCTCCGAGGTATTCACAACCACTTTGCAAGTACTTTGGCAACCCCGCCCCCCCCCTCTCTCTTTCTTTGTGACGCCAGTCTTAGTGGCGATAATCAGTAAGTCAATCAATCACTCAATCAATAAATCAATCAATCTCTCTCTCTCTCTCTCTCT
>NC_061104.1:44677111-44712111 GCF_015104395.2 Macrobrachium nipponense
TCCATTACAGCGAACGACCTACTGTGACAAACAGGAGAGTCGGTTCTTCACACCTTAAGCGCGAATGATGTCTGAAAAACATATGACTTCAATATAACGTTAGTAACTTTTCCCATAATTATTAGTATAACTGTCTCTACACAGTATAATGGCGGCAATTATATAAAAAAATTGCTTAACTTGATATGAACTGTATTTATCGACAGAATTATTTGGATGGGGGAGGGGAAGAGGGGGTAGTGGGTTTAAACGATGTTTTTGTATGAGCTATGCAGCGCTGGAACCCGGAGCTGCCCGTCATGTCTCCCCAACCTAACCTGGCTCCTACGGAGCGGACAAACAGGTTTGCAGGAGGAGGGTGGCTATGACATGTCTCCACTACCCTCCCAATTCCATAGCTACCCCAGACAAATAGGTTTGTAAGAGGAGGGTGGATGAGTCATATCTCCCCTACCCTCCCGATCCCCTATTTACCCTGCCCCACCTGGGGTGGACAAACAGGGTTCCAGGAGGGTGGCTGTGTCATGTCTCCCCTATCCTTCTGATACCCTACCGACCCAGCGGCCCACCCAGGGAAGACAAACGGGTTTGCAGGAGGAGGGGGGCTGTGTCATGTCCATCCTTCCGAACACCTACCTACCTACCCCAGCCACGGTAGATCGGCTCGGATTTTATTATTATAGAATAAAATATTGTCAGCAACGAACTTCATTCTTCATGAAAATACCAAGTCACTCTTCCTGCCACAACTCAAGACAACCATCCAGCACAAATTCTTTGACTGTCAGCAATCCGTGTCAGTCTCTTGGCCTTGAGAGTAACTTCAAATGTCAAGTCACTTTTTTGAGAGAGAGAGAGAGAGAGAGAGAGAGAGAGAGAGAGAGAGAGAGAGAGAGTTTACTTTCCTATAGTTTCCTACTAGTGCCTTTTGAGAGTACAGAACTAATGTACAGACTGTCAAAATATCACAAACGTTTTGATGCTGTCCCGCTGGCCTGAAGCAGGAGTATATACACTGTATGTTGCATTGATAAACGCCAAAATTCCAAAATTCACACTGTTTTAGTATCGGGTATTATTGAATGGACGTGGCGCTGACTAATCGAAATATGTAGTCACCCTTATCTTTCACTTGCAACTATTGATAAAAACTCTGTAGTCGACAGTTAATCAGGAACAGGCATCAGTGAATTGAACTGAATATAGAATTTAGGCCAGCGGCCAAACACTTGGAAGGAGATACAGTAAAAGGAACAAAAGGGGTTGCAGCTAGGGGCCGAAGGCAAGCTGCAAAGAACGTCAAGTAATGCCTACAGCACAGGTGCACTGACGGCACTGGGAACAGACATTAGTAAACCAAAAATTATTTACATAAACGACGAATGAATCACCAACCTTCTCGCGGACCATACTACTACAACTAATCAGACCCTCCAAAAGATCACCAAATTAGGGGGGGTCAGGGCGGGACTGACATCCTGCCATACCTAAATGTCTACCACCGGATGTTTACACATCTAACATGATTGAATAATACCCAGAAATCACAAAAGTAAGCACGTGATTTCGTTTATTAGCTGAAGGCACTAGGAAAATTGAATATGAAAAGACAGAGTGCCCAAGTACTTCAGTGTATTTAACACATCTCCGGGGGCACAAAGTATTATTATTATTCAGAGATGAACCTTATTCATGTGGAACAAGACCACCAAAGGGGTCACTGACTTTCATTATTAGGGTTGTTTGTGTGTTGGTTTTACGTTGCATGGAACCATTAGTTATTCAACAACGAGACCAACGGCTTAACGTGACCCCCGAACTACGTCGAGAGTGAACTTCTATCACCAGAAATACATATCTCTGACCCCTCAATGGAATGCCCAAGAATCGAACTCGCGGCCACCGAGGTGGCAGGCCAAGACCAAACCGATCACGCCACTGAGGCGATACGTTCATTATTAGGAATAATAAACATGAAGTAAAGGAGAAATACACAAAAAAGAGATCCCACCCATAAAATATAAATATTGATATAGATATATAGATTAAAAACACAAATCCCCAAACAAACATTCCAACAGTTGGCCCGATCTAGGAGACTGTGTGTTGGTGTGTCCTGTCATAATCAGAACCGCCAGCGGATGTATTGACACATCTGTCAAGTGGGCCAAAGACGATTAGGCCAATAAAGGTTTTCCGGTGTCATAATCTATTGCACTGGACTTGTTATTAATAGGATTAGACTGATCGCAATACGAATTCCGATTTTGCCATGAGTTCTGGAAGTCCCATGAACAATTGAAAACGCAAAGTAACGTATGAGAGAGAGAGAGAGAGAGAGAGAGAGAGAGTTTCACGTTCCCCAAGAAACAAACACGCTTTAATTTTTTATGCATGTAACGAAAAACACACACACACACACTCAAACGGACACGTGCGCCCTCCGTCAAGGCCGAAGACACATCCTGCATTTTAGGAGCAACGCCGCCCCAGGAATATTAAGGGGATCCCACAACACTCTCGTCCCTTGTCCTTTCTGCTGTCCTGCGGATTCCCTCCCAGGCTGATCTGAAGCCACTCTGGCATATCCATAGAATCTCCAATCTTTCTCTGTCTTGCAAATGGTGGCTTATTTTGCCCAGATTTCTTTGCATATTCTTCCAATATGTAGGTATACGTGGTAACCTTTTATTTTAATGTATAGATCTGAATCACGTGAGTATGTATGTAATGAATGAATGATTGAATGAATGAATGAATGTATGTATGTATGTATTAAGTATACTTCATCGGCAAGACGAAATGCACCAATAAAAATCAAGTCCAAGGAAGGACGGACGAAAGCTATATACTTTGTAGTATGTATTTTAACAATACATTGCGTTTTCCTAATCAAGATCCTGCAGTACGATTACAGTGCTGACCCGAAATTCGAGCTTCCAAAATATACGGTGTTCATTAGCAAGCAGTAACAGAAGGTAAAATAGGCAAATACAGAAAGAGAGCAGTTTAACAAAAAAAAGAAAACAACATAAATGAACAAATAAATATATGACCAGGAGTGTGAGTACAATTATAAATACATGCGTAATCTAGAGGGGGCGAACTTTTACGACAGAACTTCCTTCCGGCAGCCCGAACTAGACCCGGACAAAAACGCAATTGCAATATTCACCCCTTTTTCCTCTTAAGTCAGAGAAACGTGACGTCAGCGATTACCTAACTGACGATAACACCGAACGACGCATGCGCTTCGAGGAACACCCGGTGTGAAACCCACTCCCACGCATGACCCGTCACGAATCCAAAATAACAGCGATTTTAATCTTATATAATAATAAAACTCGGGTGGACCTTCCTTGCTTGTCCACCCCGGTATGGGGGGCGGGGTTGGTAGGGTATCGGACAGTAGAGGAGATATGATATATCAACAGTCTACCTGCAAACCTGTTTGTCCACCCCAGGAGGAAAGGCGTAAGTAGGGGAGATATGACACATTAAGTCCTATTGCAAACCTGCTTGTCCGACTAGGTGGGGCTGGGTAGGTAGGGTATCGGAGAGTAGAGGAGATATGACACATCAACAGTCTACCTCCTGCAAACCTGTTTGTCCACCCTGGGTGGGGAGGGGTAGGTAGGGGAGATGTCATAAAGTCCTCCTGCAAACCTGTTTGCCCGCCCAGGTGGGGGGAGAGGTAGATAGGGGAGGTGGATGATAGGGGGAGACAAAACTGGCAGCAATGGGTTCCAGCACAGCGTAGCGCGCCTCACCAAGCTCGTAATTAATACAAACTTATATATGGATAGACAACTTGGTGCCTCAAGCTTATCTGTGTGCGCGTGGGTTCACGTACAAATAAACATTCAACATTACATGCCCGTCTTGTCCAATGTTAGTGATGTCTAAACATTGGAAGTTCTGAGAAACACATGACTCATCCTCCACATCAGGCCCGCGTGGAGCTGAATTCCATACCCAAACAGAGATGTGACCAGGATAACAACTGCCCACAGATCCTGCAATACCAACAAAGATGTGTTTGCTTGCGCTATACATCTGAAGGTTATTTATAACATTATATATATATATATATATATATATATATATATATATATATATATATATAAAGGTGTATATATATAATATTATATACTATATATATAGACATATTCAGACTGCACTAAATGCAATACACCAAAACCTCTGAATATTATTCCTTTTGAATTGTTTATATTATAATATAGGGACCTTTTCATAAATAGCAACTCGATGATACGACTGCTGACGCCGATAATAATGTAACATATGCAATAACGTTTACAAGCAGCCCTTCAGGTCATATAGACTCTTCGGGGATCGTATTACATATATGTTTACCACTGTAAGGCTTCTCTCTCTCTCTCTCTCTCTCTCTCTCTCTCTCTCTCTCTCTCTCTCTCTCTCTCTCTCTCTCTCTCTCTCAAAAGTATATCCATTGTCTTTGGATTTTTCTGATCTAGATTTAGTCATCGAAAATGCTTTAAGGTTTTCTCTTCACACAAAGGCGAATACTTCCCTTGATATCCTCTCTCTCTCTCTCTCTCATTGTCTTTGGATTTTTCTGATCTACACTTTGTCAACAGATAATCGTTTCATATTTTGTTTTCAAACGAAAGCAATTACTCTCTCTCTCTCTCTCTCTCTCTCTCTCTCTCTCTCTCTCTCTCTCTCTCTCTCTCTCTCTCTCTCTCTCTCTCTCTGGATTTTTATGATCTAGATTCAAAGAAAAGCAACTACTCTTCTCGAGATCCAATTTCAAAAAGTTTTAAGGTCCCGGTTTAGCCCCACAAGCAAAATAAAGGTAAATAATCTTTTCAAAATGAAGCCAGTTTCCCTTAAACAGTCTGTACACATTTGCTGGGCCGTTCCAGATTTCAACTGACATATTATTCAGACAATTCGGACTATCTCGCGAGAGGAAATCAATTCCTTTGAGTGGACATTCAGCCAGTGTCACCCACAATACTTTCCGCATTCTTTAACCTGGGTTTTTATTTTTTAATTTTATTTTTTACCCGAATCTCTGCCTTCCTTTGTAACACTTACGACCAACAGACGCAAGGCTTCACGGACTGACAACGTCTTTGTTTAGCAACCATGAAGATCAACTCTCTCTCTCTCTCTCTCTCTCTCTCTCTCTCTCTCTCTCTCTCTCTCTCTCTCTCTCTCTCTCTCTCTCTCTCTCATACCCATTGTCTTTGGATTTTCCTAATCAAGATTCCCAAGTGTTTTAAAATTTTCTTTTCACCCAAAGGCAATTACTTCTCTCTCTCTCTCTCTCTCTCTCTCTCTCTCTCTCTCTCTCTCTCTCTCTCTCTGTCCTTGGTTGTATTCAGTCTTCTACACTAGATTTTGCATTCAAAAGAGGGGTGCTATATGTGAATGTTGGTTGGAGGCTATGTTTATGACATATAAAAATTATACATTATTCAACGTTCTTCTTACTCCACTTAGAAAAGAAACATGTAAATTTGTTTAATGATTAAATTCAAGCATCCTTAATTGGAAAAAATAGATTAAGTACTAAGTACTCCACATTACATCTAGAGTCAAATTAATTCCACTCCTCTCTCTGAGAACATTGAGGAGAAAGAACTCATGCCCGTAAAAGATCTCGGGAGTTATCATCCAACTGACAAATAAATATACCGAAATACTCATAAGCTGAAAAATAATTATTTCCGGGACAAATCTGTATAGGAGTTCTCTCAAAAGCCTATTTCAATGTAATTTATATTCCACGAATTTTGTGCATTTGATATCACCGCATTATTCTACTTTAGCTCCGCTCTGCCACTCGACATAGAACAGAATACAGAATTTAGGCTAAAAGACAAGCGCTGGGAACTATGCGGTCTTGCTGAAACGGAAACTGACGGCAAAAAGGTCTGTAATATGGTACAGGAAAAAAACCTCAAAGCTGCACTATGAATCAACTGTTAGCAGAGAGGGAGAGGCTTAAGGAAAGTAACATGGAAGAGAATATGAACGGAGGTACAGTAAAAGGAACGAACGGGGTTGCAGCTAGGGCCGAATGGACGCTGCAAAGAGACTCGAGTAATGCCTACGGCGCACCGCATGAGGTGCACTGACGGCAAACTAACCCCCTCCGGTGATAATTACCATTATCGGCGTCAGGAACAAACCCCCGCAGTCATCGACAGCTGTCTCTCTTGCCTCCGTTGGATACAATCGCCACCACCAGCAGGAGTAGTAATAAAACCAATCCCGTAGGACGAGGCACTAACTCATAATCACTCCCAAGTGACACTCGAACGCCAGAGGTCCAACCAAAAACTCTTATAGGCCTAACGCGGCGGATCAAGCTTAGGGACACACAGAAGGGCGCGACAAGGAATCATTTCCCTCAGTAGGCCTACGGCACTATCTAAAATTGGCATCGTCCCTTCACTCATCTCTCCAAAAAGACGAATATAATATAAATATATAAAACCAGATGTGATTCGAATATTCGATCTTGTTTGGAGACTGTCCTATCCCCCCCCCCAACCCCTCCACTCGACTGTCACCTCCACGTGACAGCTCCCAGCCAATCAGAGCCCTCCCTCGATGAAATGTTGCGATGTGATTGGCGGGTGACTGGGAGGTGGCCTGGAATCGAACGTTTCCAGCAGTTTGATTCGAGCGACAAAGCTCCATTGAATCTTCCAAAGGGCCGCCAAACTTTTCCAATAGATTCTTTCAAAGGACTCTGCCAAATTGACGTTTGTGTGCTATCCGCCAGGTGGGGGGGGGGGGGGGGGGGGGGGGGGGGGGGGGGTGGGGGGGGGGGGGGGGGGGGGGGGGGGGGGGGGTGGGGGGGGGGGGGGGGGGGATCTCGTGTTGGAAATGGGACATCCATAACTATATATATATATATATATATATATATATATATATATATACATATATATATTTAAACACACATTCGACGCATACAAAATAGCAGCAGGAGCAAGTACAGTAGTACTTATTGTTATTATTATTATCATTATTATTATCTTTCATTTTCAGTCCAAAATGTGGACGGAAGATAAACCAAGGAAAGGGTTCGAAAAGCTTTAATAAAATGTTTACAAATACAAACGAACTTCTAACATTTTTATTATTGTTGGATCCCTTACAACAAATTGATTATTATTATTATTATTATTATTATTATTTATTATTATTATTTATACACGACTTCTTAACCAATATTATAGATATTAAGAAGTACTGGGCTCAAGTGCAAAGCTAACATTACGAAACCAATAACGAATAAACTATAAAAAAAAATTATTCAAATATTAAAATCTCTCTCTCTCTCTCTCTCTCTCCAAGAAAACAGCCCCTGAAAGAAGTACCAAGACTCTGGCTTAATTAAATGCGACGAGTCAATCAGTTTTAAGTCTGTGCGTATGTTTGTACGGGTGTCACATGACGCCCTCAATTCGTCCCTCTGGGTAATCAAGTCCCCCCCCTCTCTTCGTTGGAGGAGGAGGAGGAGGAGGAGGATGAAGTCCCGTCAAGGCGCCAGAGTAACTGACTAAGATATCTGACACCGGAGACAAAACACAGCAACCTCAACCTTCTCCCAAACCCCGTCGATCAACGTCACCACAGCTTCAGAACCTATCTATCTATCTATCTATCTATCTATCTATATATATATATATATATATATATATATATATATATATATATATATATATATATATATATATATATATAAATAACAGGAGCCCATAAGACGCCAAGAAATAGGAAGTAAGTACTATATTTCAGAGAACTACAGTCTCTCTCTCTTCAGGTGGGTCATGAAATATAGTAGGACTTACTTCCTATATTTTGGCGTTTTCATGGGCTCCTTTTATTAGATGGAATTCTTGTGAAATGTAATAATAATAATAATAATAATAATAATAATAATAATAATAATAATAATAATAATAATAATTTTTCACGTAATTCATACACTTCATTCTTGGGTATTGTAGTTACCAAAGATCTAACTGGCGTAAATAAAACTATACACAAATTCTCAACATCATAAATACATCCACACATATACAACGCTGTCGGTATTTGTCAAGGCATACCAAATCGATGCAGTCTTTTGATCACCTACTTCAAACTCTATCATGAATAAATATCACAAGTCGCTGACTAACTACCTAGCGTCGTCACTGGTTTGCGACACGAGCCACTGATTGATCGGGTGATTAACGCGTCGCCAACCGGAGTCGATGATCGGCGATACGAATCACTGGCTAAATGACTGACTGACTGGTTGATTATAACAGTACAGAGTTGCGTTCGCTCGCAAAGCCACATGAGTTACCGATTGGTTGGTTGCGTCACTCGTCAGCACATGAGTCACTGACCTGGTTTGCGTCAATCGTCAGCCACACGAGTCATTGATTGGTTGTGTCACTCGTCAGCCACATGAGTTACCGATTGGTTTGTTGCGTCACTCGTCAGCCACACGAGTCACTGATTGGTTGGCGGTGCGATACTCGTCAGCCACACGAGCCACTGACTGGTTGCATCAATCGTCAGCCACACGAGACACTGATTGGTTGCGTCGCTCGTCAGCCACATGAGTTACCGATTGGTTGGTGCGTCACTCGTCAGCCACACGAGTCACTGAGTGGTTGCGTCGCTCGTCAGCCACACGAGTCACTGATTGGTTGGTTGCGTCACTCGTCAGCCACACGAGTCACTGATTGGTTGCGTCACTCGTCAGCCACATGAGTTACTGATTGGTTGGTTGCGTCACTCGTCAGCCACACGAGTCACCGATTGGTTGGTTGCGTCACTCGTCAGCCACACGAGTCACTGAGTGGTTGCGTCATTTGTCAGCCACGAGTTACCTATTGGTTGCGTCATCGTCAGCCACACGATCACTGATTGGTTGCATCACTCGTCACTGATTGGTTGCGTCACTCGTCAGCCACACGAGTCACTGATTGGTTGGTTGCGTCACTCGTCAGCCACACGAGTCACTGATTGGTTGCGTCACTCGTCAGCCACACGAGTCACTGAGTGGTTGCGTCGCTCGTCAGCCACATGAGTCACCGATTGGTTGGTTGCGTCACTCGTCAGCCACATGAGGCACCGATTGGTCGATTAATGCCACTGGCGAAGCCATACGATACATTGGGAATGTTTTTCTTGGACTTCTGAAGGGCTTAATTTAAATTACGTACACCATTCAAGCTACAAGTGCATACAAGACATGGTCGCCTAAGTAGTTTCAAATGGTTACTACTGGCTCTCTTCCAAACCAGCATCCATCTCACTATCATCTGTATAATGACGAGGGTGTATGTATAAATGTTATCAGTGATCGATATAATTCGTGTTGAATTATTTTCGTCAACAAAGACAACAATAATATTGTCAATGTCTTGCACTGCATTTGAGGTTTGAATTTAACAATGCATTTTCTATTGATTTTACTCGAGGCATCTTGATAAAACGATATGTCTCGGTGTATACGTAAATATTTGCAAGCTCGCCTCTCTCTCTCTCTCTCGCTCTCTCTCTCTCTCTCTCTCTCTCTCTCTCTCTCTCTCTCTATATATATATAATATATATATATATATATATATATATATATATATATATATATATTTATTCAACATTTATACATACACATGTGTGTGCATGTATAAAACATTTCTCCATTCTCATTCAGAGGCAGATAATTATTTACCCTCGCTTCTGACACACCGGCTGGACCAGAAAGTAATTTTCCAGAGCCATTTCCACTACCATTAACCCTCAACACAATTCCGATTTCCCGGAGACCAATCAGGCGTTGCTCGGTGCTCAAACCCTTCTCTTCCCTTCAACCCATAGGCAGTGTTACCCCCCCCACCCTTCCCCTTTACTTCGTTAGGCCTTGGATGGGGAAGACAAAAGTCGTAAAAATAACTGTGCCCCCCACCACCCCTTCCCCGGCAACCCAACTTCATTAATTGAGGAATACGCAGTGATTTTCTAATTAACGGCTCATGGACGGTATTACTAAAGGCTGCCAGAAGGGTTATAAAAAATTAATAAATACAAAATTTTAATTTCATAAACAATAAAAGTTACAAGTATGTTAATATATATATAGATATATATATATATATATATAGATATATATATATATATATTATAATAAAAAGCATAAAGGAAAATGCACAAATGTATATGCAATGCTTTGGACCTTTCTTCTGGGTGGAGATTTCTCATAAGTAAGGATGATTTTTAACATCTTACTTTCTCGTAAATAAGGATGGTTTTCAACATCCTATTTTCTCATGTAAGGATGATTTTTAACATCCTATTTTCTCATAAGCAAGGATGGTTGTCAACATCCTATTTTCTCATAAGTAAGGATGATTTTGACATCCCATTTTCTCATGTAAGGATGGCTTTTAACTTCCTATTTTCTCATAAGTAAGGATGGTCTACAACATCCCATTTTCTCATAGGTAAGGATGATTTTTATCATTCTATTTTCTCGAAGTAAGGAAGATTTTTATCATTCTATTTTCTCGAAGTAAGGAAGATTTTTATCATTCTATTTTCTCGAAGTAAGGAAGATTTTTAACACCCTATTTTCCATAAGTAAGGATGATTTTAACAACCTATTTTCTCGAAGTAAGGAAGATTTTTAACATTCTATTTTCTCGTAAGTAAGAACGGTTTTCAACATCACATTTTCTCAGTCATAAGGACCATACACTACCATACAAAACAGATCTCGTTAACTTTTTTCCGAATCTTACTCTAACCCCCAATCTTATCGTTTCATTCTGGTCACGTCAGTAGACGTATTCTTTTTTCAAGAATTTATCAACTTAATTATTTTGAAATAATAAACTCAATGGGGAGTACTTACAACTTAATACCATCTTAAGTCTCAGTGGGTCCTGTTACAACTGGTATACTGAGGAAGTCAACATACCTGAAAATAATAATAAAAAAAAGTATTAGACACACTGCGTAGGTTTTTTAATCATACCGTCTACAACGCACAGTAATCACAGTCATCACAGTAATCCTACTGTGAACAAATGCCGAAAAAACTACACCCCTAAGTCTCATGTAACTTTTTTTTTAAAGATACTTAAATACTTTTCTATATTTTTTTTATTAAAGCAATCACAGGCCTTATCAAAAACATACACAAATACAAAATTACATCTAATAATAATAATAATAATAATAATAATAATAATAATAATAATAATAATAATAATAATATAATAATAATAATAATAAGGGGGAAACATTAAATAATGGGTTTGTAAACACCCAAGGTAAACAAGACAAATTTGCAGATGATCCAAAGGATAGCAACATTAACATCATAAAGACCCAAACATAAAGTTCCAAATTCCACAACGAATCCCGCAGAATCTCTCTCTCTCTCTCTCTCTCTCTCTCTCTCTCTCTCTCTCTCTCTCTCTCTCTCTCTCTCCTACGCAAGAATCTCCACAGGTCCTCAACCACGGAGTGAAAGCAAGCCCTTGGGAAACTGAATGTATAAAATACAGAGGCCAGCAAGCACATGGGCTAATTAATATACAAGACTGAGTCCCACAAGCACTTGGGTGACTGAATATATATATAAAAAAAGTCCAGCAAGCATCTGGGTGAAAGTCTATATAAAACACAGTCCAGCAAGCACTTGGACGACTGACTATAAACAATAAAAAGGGTCCACCATCTCCTCACGAGGCCTACTCCCATCGCAAGCAATACTCACCATGTAATTCTGGATGACCAACATGGCAGAGACTGAGAGGACGATAATGGCAACGAAAGCACTCGTTGAATAACAGCTGCAACTTTCACGATTCCCGGTAATAAGACACTATAGGCTGGAAATCAAACACCTGTTGCAAACGCACTTGCGCTTCTCAATAATCTGACAGTATAATTCTTTCTGCACTTCACAGACAAGTAAGTATCAGCGTCACTCTCCTAGTGCTTCCAGACACTGCACTTCACGTCTTGCAAATCTCAAGCGACTTGGTTTCTTAATCTGATGGCACTTCAGTCTCGAACTTCACACTCAAACAAGTGCCACTCTTAAACACTTCTTACGGACACGGCACTTCGTTCACTTCTGTCTCAACTTCTTCTAGTGAAGTGTCACCGCCGCCACAACAACATTTCTGTTACAACCTTCGCGACTGACAATGAAAAGTTACTTTTATTTACCAAACTCTCTCACCAGCATAAGCATTTTCACCTTCAAAAACAACAACAAGTTACGTCAGCCAAAAATAGGTCTTAATTCACCTGGCAAGAGAGCCTCTTCTACTTTCGCAATGTTTTACTGCACCGCCAGATGGCATTCGGCATCAATCATCAAACATCATCATCAACATCTTTGGCAATCAATATTAACTAAGCAGTTGTCCGCAAAGAAATGAGAGAGAGAGAGAGAGAGAGAGAGGAAGATGAGAGAGCACGATGAGAGAGAGAGAGAGAGAGAGAGAGAGAGAGATAAAAAATAGCAAGGCATCAGTGCACACAATGAATATATATATATATATATATATATATATATATATATATATATATATATATATGTATATATATATATATATATATATATATATATATATATATATATATATATATATATCATCACTTTGCTGGCCGAGTCGGTAACGACACTGACGCCCCCATTTTCTCCTCTTGCACTGGTTCGAAATCCACAGCGGATAAGCTTTTGTATCAACTTAAAAATTCTTCTTCGGTTAACATACATGAAAATGTATCAATTGCGAGGAGACCGAATTGGACATTAGAGGACATTTGTAGCTTAATGTATGTATGATATATATATATATATATATATATATATATATATATATATATATATATATATATATAAAATATACACTTTTATAAATATATACACAAAGCAATATAAGCTCTGATAACGAAACCCGACAATTCGCAAATATTTATAATCAACGAATTATTAATTAGATTAACAAACGACTTAAACAAACAACAGCAAAAACTCACCACAAAACAAGCTAACAAACTGACGAACTAACAACGAGTGGACGGTCATTCTAATAACGACTAACAATGGCCCTTCTCGAAATTAACACAATAACAAGTAATAAACGGTAAGTGGGCCAGAATCCGCTAGGCGGCGAGATCATTACACGATTAAATATAATGGACACATATTTCACCGCTAAATTAAAAATGACCGGTGAACAGCCTCTCCCTCCACTGCTGGTTATTAGCGTCGATTTTTGAGGTGGAAGCGATATTGCCGGTAATTTAATTACTGGTACAGGTAATATTGATAATATTGATTTAGTTTCGTACTGGAAAAACACGTCAGAAAATACATACATTATATATATATATATATATATATATATATATATATATATATATATATATATAGATATATATATATATATATATATACATATACATACTATATATATATATATATATATATATTATATATATATATATATATATATATTTGTGTGTGAGTGCGCGCGCGCGCGCGCAGCTACTATGTAGATGTGTGAGCAATCTCTCCCTCTCTCTCTCTCTCTCATCTCTCGTCCCCTCCCCTCTCTCTCTGCTCTCTCTCTCTCTCTCTGTGTGTGTGTGTGTATGTGTGTGTGTATGTGTATATATATATATATATATATATATATATATATATATATATATATATATATATATATACATATACTATATATATATATATAATATTTAAAATTAAAAAATCAGTAGACACACGTGACTTCATTGAATAAGCGAATACCACAGGAAAATTATAAAGCAGGAATCCAAGCGCTTTCGTCTTTACTAAGACATCGTTCCTTGACGATATCTTACAGACAAAAGCGCTTGGATTTCTGCCTTTCATTTTCTTTTGTATTCGCTTATACCATACTTATTATTATATATATATATATATATATATATATATATATATATATATATAGATATATATATATATATATATATGATATATATATAAAAGAAAACGCGTCATGTAGCATACTTTTAACAAACACGATTGCAAGACGTTTCAATTAACCAACCATTTCCCACTCAAGCAATATATACTACTAGTTATGCCTAAAGCACGAAACCTCGAAAACGCCAATTAATTATAGCTGACCACTACCGACGTGACTTGAAGTTCCCAATGAGGTCATTCCATCATCAAATGACGAAGTCAGTTAAATCCCTGATCCAATTAGCAAAGAAATGATTTCTGTCTTAATGATTAACCGGTGGTTTCCAAACTGGGGTCCGTGGATCCCTGCATGGGGGGGGGGCGTGTCCAGAAGAAGATTAATATTTTTTTCAACTCCAGAAAAAAAGATGCATCCAATAAAACTATACGTCACTGATTTTTCGGTTTGTTTGTTTTTTTGGTGTTTTTACGTTGCATGGAACCAGTGGTTACTCAGCAACGGGACCAACGGCTTGACGTGACTTCCGAACCACGTCGAGAGTGAACTTCTAACCACCAGAAATACACATCTCTTACCCCTCAGTGGAATGCCCGAGAATCGAACTCGCGTACACCGAGGTGACATGACAAGACCATACCGATCACGCCACTGAGGCGTGCGAGCAGGCAGCTTGCATATCTCTATTTCACCGATCATAAAAAAACTTTTTCTTGGAACTTTCACAACAGCAAATAAAGATAAATAAATATATAAATCACAGATATGAACACTGTTAAAGAAGCTACATGTGATCACATAAGTCACCGTCAAAATATGCTCTATAGTTCACTTATCTAATGATAAATCGTTGGAAAAAACAGTTTATCTAATTATCTATCGATAAAAAAAAACGGCATCACAGAAAGCTACTTTTTCCAATCATTAACAAAAAACCGTCGCTTCAAAAAAAGAATAATAAATAAATAAATAAATATAAAAAAACACACACACTTCAAGCTTCGACTTCCAAAGGTTGAAACCATTTTTGCAAACCCTTCACGCCCATACCAGAGGAACTTTAGCGGGAATGGGTGGTGGGTGGGTGGGAGAGCCGTTGTATACCTTATCCAGTAGGGAGACACTGAAGACACTGCCTTCCAGTCTTCTACTGACGCAGGTTGCGGAGACAAAGGCCGAGCGTGTAAGCGCTCCTGCAGGTGAGGGTCTTGGAAGCTTAAAACCCGCCTCTCCTTGCATTGCAATTGCAACGATTGTGCAACGACTACTAGACTCTACTTCCAAGATGGTCCGTGGAGAGAGAGAGAGAGAGAGAGAGAGAGAGAGAGAGAGAACCGATGAGAGACTATAGAACTGAGTTTTCACGAGAGAGAGAGAGCGAGAGAGAGAGAGAGAGAGAGAGAGAGAGAGAGAGAGAGAGAGAACCTCTATTAGACCTGATTTTCACGAGAGAGAGAGAGAGAGACGAGAGAAGAGAGAGAGAAGAGAGAGAGAGAGAGAGAGAGAGAAACCACTATTAGGCCTTATTTTCGAGAGCGAGAGAGAGAGATGAGAGAGAGAGAGAGAGAGAGAGAGAGAGAGAATTTCGCGAGTAATCCACTTTTTAAATATATAACCTCGATGAACATGAGAGGGAGATAAAATTGATCAGCTTGGCGGTTACGAAACAAAAAGCTTAATTAGGAAACAACTAATAATGTGAAAGACAACGTTTATTCTGGCTATAATAGTGAGGCGATATCTCATTCGGACTCAGATAATGAGGAGATATCTCTTATAGTATATATATACGTATATACACTAGTCCCCAGATAACTGGCCAATCAAATCGTATCTTTAAACTTTGGTCATCGACGTGGAATGTTAAGTTAGACCGAAGGTTAAGGAGAAGCATTTATGTTCAAAATAAGTCTTGTACTATTCAAATCTTCCCAGAGCTTTGAAAATAGTCTGAGGGGAATTGGTTGAATTGAAATGGATATAGACTTTATGCCACAGGCCAAAAGCGCTGGAATCTATGAGGGAATTCAGCGCTGGATCGGAAATTGATCCTAAAAGGTTTTGAAAGGTGTAACAGGAGGAAATCCTCGTAGTAGCAATATGAATCAATTGTTAGGAGAGAGGGTAGGACGGAAGATGGAAGAAAGAGAATATGAAAGGAGGTAAAGTAAAAGGAACGAAAGGGGGGGTTGCAGCTAGGGGCCTAAGGACGGCACGCTGCAAAGTACCTTATGCCATGCCTACAGGTGCACTGACGGTACTAATCCCCCGTCCCTTCCCCCCCCCCCCCCTCTAACGGGGTTAGGGGATTTGGTTGCAAGAACGAATATACTGGAACACTCATCAAATAAAAAGATGATGAGACAGAACGCTCAACATGATGAATCACCTCATCAGGATTTTTACCAAATGCCGTTTTCACCGTCATCATCACAGTGAAATATGATCTCGTTATTCTTAGCGACTTTACGCGGATCACGTCGAAAAGGTTCTGCCATTTTTCTTCAGAGGTTCAAAAAAGCTCCAGAGATTCAGACGAAAACACTGTGCAAATTTTTTTTATTCTTTTTTATAATTTTTATTTTTTTATCTTTTTAATATTATTTTTAATATCTTTTTTATTTTTTTTTAAATGCTAAAGCTCCAAAGATTCAGACGAAAACACTGCAAAATTTTATATTCTTTTTGTATATTATTTTTAATATTATTTTTTAATTTTATTTTTTAAAGCTCCAAAAGTTCAAACGAAAACACAGTGCCAATTTTTTAATTCTTTTTTCATATTATTTTTTAAATATATATATTATTATGATTTTTAATATAATTTTTTCTATTTAATTTGTTCAAAGCTTCAGAAATTCAAACGGTAATATAATTTTTTAAAATTTAATTTATTATTTTTTTTTTTATAAAAATTACCTCACAATATTTCTTAAAGATGAAATACCCACACTTCCTTCCCCCGATTTCTAAACGTCCTGAATAAATGCAAAACCTGCCAACATTGCTTCATAATGCAGAAAGATTTCTTAATCATTTATGATGCAAAGGTCACATCTTTTTACATACGAAGGAGACATTACTCAAACGAACAATAAATACAATATTACGATCAGTAGCAAAATTTTAAGTCCGACTTTTATGGAGATACGGTTTGTCAACACAATCAATGCAATTTTCAAAATTGGTAAAAAAATTGAAATTTGCAAAAAAAAAATAAATAAGTAAAATAAAAAATAAAAAACTACCATCATTTACCCCTCCCCGCCATTTTCAACCATAATAAGCAAATCAAAACGAAAGGGCCCCCAAACCCCCTCAACCTACCCCACAAAAAGAAAAAATTCAATACAAAAGAAACGAAATATACTTTGCACCATAAAAGTTTCGTTCGGAGCAGAATTACATCATTTTATAAAGGAACTTTTTTTTTTTTTTTTATGGAACGCTCGATGGGATTTTATTTTTAATAATCTCTGTCACAACATAGCCGTTATAAGTATTTTTTTAATGAAGGTAATTTTTATTTAATTTCATTAATTTATTTAGTTATTTATTGGCAACTCCTTCTGGAACACAAGGATGAATTTTTCTTTATATATCTATTTTTTTTTATACCTTCGCAACTTTCTTAACGACGTCTGAGTGACATTTTCAATTTATATTTTGCAACGCTCTTTCCTGCATTCAATGTCATTATTCAAAAGCGATTCTCCAGAAGATAATTCACCAATGTTAAAAAAAAAGTTTAAAAAAAATAAAAAAAATAAATAAAAACTTTTTGGGAACTACCTCTGTGTCATAATTCTTTTTAACTGCCACTATACCTCAGAGACTTATAAAAAAAATCAAAATAAAGAACTATAAAAAAAAAACACCGACGACCAGTATGCAAACTCAAATTGATATCAATCTGTCATTCATCAGAGACAGAACAATCGTAGAACAGTCTCTCTCTCTCTCTCTCTCTCTCTCTCTCTCTCTCTCTCTCTCTCTCTCTCTCTCTCTCTGTGCGTGTGTGTGTGTGTGTAAAACTGGAGTTTCAGACATACAAAATGACAGTACACAAAAAACTTTGCTTACAAAATCAGTCGAGCGTTAGACACGCGGAAAAAAAGAAAAAAAGGAGACTGAATTTTTTTTATACCATCAAAAAGAAAACATTGTGTACGTAGGCATAATGTACAATAAGACACATTTATACACTATATACATAATATATATATATATATATATATATATATATATATATATATATATATATATATATATATATATATATATATATAATATGTATGTATATATATATAATATATATATATATATATATATATATATATATATATTATATATATATATATATATATCACAGAAAATTACAGAAAAACACGCAAACGCAACTATTGCCAATATACAGAGAGAGAGAGAGAGAGAGAGAGAGAGAGAGAGAGAGAGGAGAGAGAGGAGAAAGGAACCGCGGGACCTTATAATCAAGTAACCTCTGCTTCTACATTCGTCACGGAACGTCGCAATTTTTTCCACACCAAATGTCAACCTGCCTCTCCAATTTCGTGACGTGATGTAAAGGGCGCCATATTCCACAGGGTCTTGACAACATACCTACATACATATCTGCGTCTCAGTATCAAGCAACACCTGTTAGCGAGCTTATATACTTATTCATACACAACTTATAAACAGAGGCACACAAATAACAAAGCACATATTCCTGAGAGAGAGAGAGAGAGAGAGAGAGAGAGAGAGACGAGAGAGAGTAGAGAGGGTATCCACCTAAGCAGCAAAAGTAAACATGCCTCTGGGGGAAAAAAAAATGGATCAAGTACATTCACCGATGCCCATGGGGCATTGGCACTCTCACTCCTCCGTGAGACGACGTTACCGTTATCGTCGCAGGATCTGTCGGGTCAATACCGACGACTTTAACGGATCCGGGACGCCCTCCACTACTGTCTCCTCAGGTTGCTGCAAATGCGCGGACACTGTTGCAGAGGTATTGCATTTCGAGTTCGGTAACGGATTCAAATGACTGGGAAGTGGAGGAGGGTTTTTTAATTTTTTTAATTTTATTTCTTTTTAATTATGCAATACGGGAAGTACAAGTTTTTCATCATTTTATTTATTTTTGCATTAGCATCTAACCATATATCAATGATAATGATAATGATGATGATAATAATAATAATAATAATAATAATGACAATAATAATAATAATAATAATAATAATAATAATAATAATAATAATAATAACAATAACAGTGAAAAAGAGCAGCTGAAAGACCTTTCAATAATAATAAAAAAAATTCAGTGGGCGTAGGCTCACTGGCACCACAGCAATAAAGACAAAGGTCCTCTTGCATTACCATGCGGAGAGAGAGAGAGAGAGAGAGAGAGAGAGAGAGAGAGAGAGAGAGAGAGAGAGAGAGAGAGAGAGAGAACCTTACTGTTCAGAAAAAAAAAAAAAAAAAAAAAAAAAAAAAAAAAAAAAAAAAACTGGAATCGCAATGCATTGCAACTTATCGACGCAAGGACGCTACTTCAATCAAGGAATGCTTGCAGGAATGCATACCACGTGAGTTCTTCCTTAATCTCATTTGATCTATTTTATTTTTATTATTTCTTTGTCATTATTTTTAACACCCGTCTGACCACCATTTCTCAAATCTGCTCTCTGGAAATCAGCGACTTTCCACTTACAAGATTTGGAATGTTCTATTTGCTCTCGTATTCCACGAGAATTCTTGCCCTTTATTTTCCAAAGACTGGGGCAGGTAAAGGCACCTGTACTGATCATTACTGCACTAATAAATTTAACATAAAAAGCTTTAAAAATATTATAATTTTTGCAAAATATTTTTGAGATTTTTTCCTCTTTTTCTTAGCTGGTCTCTCTCTCTATTGCCAACCGTTTATCCAACGTTCTTCAAACAATGAACAGCAACAGCAACACGTCTCGGTATATGAAGGACAGCAAGGTAGGTTTTTCCCTTTTTTTTTTTTTTTATTTTTTTCTTCACTGCAAGGCGTAACTGTAAAAACGGGCATTCACGGTAAAGTTTAATCTGATTTCAAATTCATCTCCTCACACTCGATTTAACCGTTTCACTATATTTTTTTCTGTTTTCTTCAGACGGGAAATGACATATTGTATTCGTACTGTACTTTCGCTCGTTTAAGCAATATGTATATATGAATTTTTCTCAACACCGTCATTCATCTACAAGCACTGAACGACAAATGTCCTTCAATATCTAATTCGCTCTATCTCGGAAATGATATATTTTCATATATGTTAAAAGAAGGGGAATTTTTCAGTTGATAAATAAGTTCGTCGTCTCGTGGGCTCGAACCACGTAAGACGAGAATTCATGACTACAGCGGCGAGCTATATAAGTATATACACACGTATATTTATAATATCTTCCTGGTGCTCTATCACATCTCACATAATTATCCTTCGTTATTCGATCACTTTTATCAATATCTCCCTTTGAACTCTTGCTTACAAACATTTCCTACGTATAAACATCCTCCACTAAGCACAAAAGTTCACCTTTGAAAGCACTGTACGCAACAGATATGTTGGTTCAAGACAAATACCTTTACCTAAATCACTGGAAGGTTGAACATCTTAGAAACTGACACACATAAAAAATGGAAAAAAAAAACACGAGCTTTTTCTATATGGTCCCGTCCACACTGGAACCCAGAATATTACTGGAACCGACCTCAACCTGCGAGAGAAACAGATGCGGTGGCGAAGAGGCAGAAAAAAAAGTCTTCGCAAAAGAAAACAACAGTCGCCATCTCTTCTTTTCTCGAGAGCTATATCAAACCGACTTTCTTTGATCTTCCTTTTAAAAGAAAGAAAGAAAAAAACTTCGCCAACAAAAGCGAGGTTGGCAAAGAGACAGAAAATTCAGCCTTCGGTGATTTGTAGGCAAGAAGTTTTTTCCCGGCTCGGAATAAACTATGGCCGTGACTGGCAGTTATCACAGAGTATCACGTGTCTCCAGAGAACGATCGGGGGGAATGAAGCCTTATTCCAGGAATCCATAAGGCCGAGATCCTTTTGCTTGCTGCAGAAGCATATGACACCTTATGGCAAATAGTTGCTTACAGCCAATATCGAGAGAGAATCGCATCTCTCTTGTGTTCTGTAGGTTTCATGCGAGCAAAATAAAAAATAAAATTAAAAAATAAAAAAATTTAAAAAGTAAAGTCGAGCTAGTTTCATTTACCCACTTAATATTAGATTTTAAAATTAATATATTTTATATGTATATAAAAACGCAATGCCTTCTTAGAACTATTAATCCCATGATAATAAGCCTTGGTTTGGTCACCTGCCAATAGCTGAAGGAAGTATTTTTCAAAATGAAATAAATTCCCTCGACAATTTCATGAAGACGGAAAAACTTACATAAATATTTATATTATATTACAGCAACGCAAAATCAAGTCTATAAATATTTCACAATATTACCACAAATGGCGATGTATTGGGCACTACAGTAACTAGTTAGTTAGTTAGTTAGTTAGTTAGTTAGAGAGAGAGAGAGAGAGAGAGAGAGAGAGAGAGAGAGAGAGAGAGAGAGAGAATCCGTGAAGTATTGAGGTCACTGCGGGTAGGAGTGCCCGCCATCTTGATTAAACGCAAGAATAAGTTCATCATGCCCGAAGGCTCTGAGGAGAGAGAGAGAGAGAGAGAGAGAGAGAGAATTATTCGGGCACGTAGGTCACTGCCAAACAAAAGCCCGGATTGCTCCTGATTCTCAAAAGTGCTTGATGAACGGCATCAAACAAAAGTCCCCAAAAAACGCGCAGTGGGCTGTATAGTCAACGGGCTGAATTAATCGCTGCTTGGCTTCTCGCATACCTTTGCCTTTAACCTCCCTTCTCTTCCTCCTTTCCCTCTCCCTCTCATCATCTGCTTCAAACCCTTCTCGTCTCTCTTCCTTCTCTCTCTCTCTCTCTCCAAGAGAAATTAAAGAGCTAAAAAGACGAGATAACCAACCTCGATAAACTCTACAGAAAAAGTGCAGATCAAAGGTGGGCACCAAAAGAATGGAAACTAGGTAATGTGGCCCCAGTTTACAAAAATATATTAAAAAATAAATAAAAAAAAAAAATTAATGAAAAAAAAGTCCAAGAGAAAACTGGACTCTATAAAGACCTATGCTGTGTGTCCTGTGTGTGTGTGTGTGTGTGTGTGTGTGTGTGTGTGTAGGACATACACTATAACGACCCCACTTCAATCAAACTCAGACTTAAAACGACGATGTCGTCATAAGCAACATTCGTGAATGGACCCCTTGTGGAGAGTCCTACACAAGAGTCTATCCCACACACACACGTTTAGTAACCCCTTAAATAGCCAAGATATCCTTCCCCAGGACTGCTCCGATCACTATGTTTGGGGGGTGAGAGAGATTCACTCAGGAAGTGAACCATGTATCAATATTTTTTCTGTACTAAAGAAAAAAATGTCACTGTAAGAAAAATGTACGTACGACAAAAAAAAAAAAATATAAATGAAAAAACAAAAAAAAAGTCTATCTTTATGTTCCTTTATGTTTTACGGATTTCAGAATTAGATGAAACGAGGTTAAGATTAATTCCTATGAGGTACAAAACCAACACAATATAAACATTTTTTTCTATTTTTTTATGTTCTCAATGACTTTTTAATTACTCCTACTAACCTGAGTAATATATTTTTTTTTTTTTCCACTAAATTGGCTTTTTTTCCTATTTTTTTGTGTATGTACGTGTAGATATAATTCTTAATATATGTATGTATGTATGTATGTATATATATATATATATATATATATATATATATATATATATAATAATATATATATATATATATATATATATATATCCCTAAATAGTATTTTCCCATGTTTTTGTGTAAGTATGTATGTGTAGATATAAAATTATATAATCTATATATATATATATATATATATATATGTATATATATATATATATATATATATATGGATATATATATATATACACACACAAGTATACCATAAATACCGAATTTACTATATCAAGGGGAATTATAACTGATAAGTCAAGAGTTTTCTGTATAGGCCAGGATTCGAAACGTGGGTATGTTAGAAAAAAATTAAATAAAGACAAGCTGACTTTGACCACACGATTCTACTGTGTGTTTGTTTGTTTGTATGGTGTCCTTACGTTGCTTGGAACCAGTGGTTGTTATTCAGCATCGGGACCAACAATGCTTCACGTGACTTCCGACCCACGTCGAGAGTGAACTTCTATCCCCAGAAATGCATTATGCACATCCCTCTCCCCCCTCAGTGGAATGTCCGAGAATCGAACTCGCGGCCACCGAGGTGGCACGCCAACACATACCGACGTCGCCACTGAGGCGCTCCTGTATGTAGGTGATTTATTTATGAGTCTGATCGACAAACGTTGGAAGGAATGATTAGGTCTACTAGTATATGAATACGTGGGAAGAGAGAAACCTATTCATAATTTATTTCATTAGAACTTATGAATATTTTAGTAATAATAATAAAACTGGTCTAGACGACCAATAGTATTATATTTACTGATTATATATATATATATATATATATATATATATATATATATATATATATATATATACCATACATATACATATATAAAAAGATGCCCATAAAAACAATTCAGAGTTTATTCAGATTTGTTGATTATATAAAACTGTGTAGTATGTATGTATGTAAAATATATATATATCCATATATATATATAATTTATATATAGATTTTTATATATATATATTAATATATATATATATATATATATGTATATATATATTTATATTACACACACACACACATATATATATATATAGTATATATATATACTCCGTTTTCTTCGTAACTCGTGAAATGTGGACAAGTTTGGGTTATCGGAAATGTCTAGTGACAACGTGTACCTATGTAGTGTTTTCACAGACCTTTCTACCTGTAAAGTCTACCGTTAGATTTACAGTAAACGACATTCATGAAAAAGAATGTTTTTTAACTGCTTTAATCATATGCCTAGGAAGCTGTGCGCTTCACAAAATACTTTGGTGCAGACGAATCATCCACGTCGACAAAAATTCAGAAGTCAGTCCTCAAATATAACTATTTGGTGCCTGCAATAAGTCAAACTTTTGGTATAATTTGGTATAAAAAAAAAAATAAAAAAAAAAAAAAAAAAAAAATATTATAATATATTATATATATATATATTATTATATATATATTATATATATATATATTATAATATATAATTATAATAATAATATTATAAATTATATATTAATATATAATATATAAAAAAAAAAAAAAAAAAAAAAAAAAAAAAAATACTATATAATATAATATAATTATAATATATATTTCGTAATCCAGCCACCGGAAAAACAAGCCGATCCAGCCAGAATCGGCATCACCTTGGAGGAGATAATATAATATCTAAATGTCAAAAGTACCACAATAATTACTACTCCTTGAAGGTCTGCGGTTCATCTCCACCCTTCTAGAAAAAAAAATTAAATTCACAGGCGTGGTAATTTTATGTCACTTGATTGCGAATACACCGTACAATTAATGTTACATACCAACACCAAGAAAAACATAAATAATTAAATAAATAAAAAAAACTGTCAATCAAAAACCACAACGCAATTTTATCGACGGCAATAACGGAGTTCCGTCATTTAAAACCGCCGGTAATTCAATAGCTGTTCATTACCTTCAGAGAATCAGGAAATAAAATCTGTAATTAGTCAGTGTTACAAAAATAATAATAAAAGTTAATGAACGTAACGGGATACACCTCAAAATCTCGTTCTAGATAACCAAAGAATATGAGAGAGAGAGAGAGAGAGAGAGAGAGAGAGAGAGAGAGAGAGAGAGAGAGAGAGAGAGAGAGAGAGAGAGAGAGAATTTGGTCGTATATAAGAAAGTCTTGACGATTTACTGAATAAATTAACTGAAATGAACGACCTTGTATTCCTAACAAGCACTAACGTGGCATTGAACATTCACGAGTTAATTCATTTTGTATTCAAATAACGTACACTTTGAATTCATGTACTTGACATTTTGTATTCATGTACCTAACATTTTGTATTCATGTACATGACAATTTGTATTCTGTACCAGACATTTTGTATTCATGTACTTGATATTTTGTATTAATATAACTGATATTTTGTATTCATATAACAGATATTTTGTATTCATAAGACGACAATTCGTATTCATACATACACAAGTGAACTTAAAAGCAACAAAGAGACAGCACCGACGCCCACAATAAAAAAAAAAAAAAAAACTTACAAAAAAAAAAATAAATAAAAAACTTACAACAAGAGAGACACTGCCTATGAATACACAGAAAACAACAGAGACAGAGCGCCGATGCCCACCATCTTAAAAAACAACAACCACAAAAAAACTACATCAAAAGAACGTTGAGAACTTTTATAAAAGGAACTTTGAAAGCAACAGAGAAAATGCATATAAAGAAAGAAAGAAAGAAACAAAGAAACAACGTCGAAGCCGACGACCTTAGGAAACTACAACACACATCAAAATAACATCAAAAAATTCTAAAAAGAACTTGCAAAATATATATATAAAAAAAAATCCCCAAAAAGACAAACTACAACAATCAAGAAAATATCTGTGTAAATTTAGTCAACAAGAAAAAACTGTCCGGTGATCATTAACCGGCAAATAAATGTATATACCACACACACACACACACCACACACACACACACACACACACACACACATATATATATAATATATATATAATATATATATATATATATATATATAACCTAAAAAAAAATTATATATAAAACCTATAAAAATAAAGTTTGAAAGCAACATACATAATTTCCCATGGAAAAAAAACTACAACAATAATAGAACTACCTAAGAAAACTTGTGTAAATCTAGTCAAGAAAAAAAACTTCCGATGATTATGAATAGGTTCATCAGCAACCCACAAAAAAAACCCTCATCCTAAAACCTTTTTTATTTTTTTTAAAAACAACATTGACAATTTCCCATGAAGAAATATACTACAACCATAATGTAACTATCTAAGAGAACTAGTGTAAATCTAGTCAAGAAAAAATTGTCCTATAAATAGCGAGTAAGGTTTATCAACAACCAAAACAAAATATAATAAAATAAAATAAAGAATACAACATATCAGACAATCTTCCATGATAGAAAACTACAATAAAAAAAAAACTATCTAAGAAAACTTGTATAGTAAATCTAGTCAAGAAAAAGAAACCGTCTGAGGAATAACGAATAGGTTCATCAACCGCCCACCGACAGAGAGAGAGAGAGAGAGAGAGAGAGAGAGAGAGAGAGAGAGAGAGAGAGAGAGAGAGAGCTCCTCCTCCAAAGGTTGTTTATTGTCCGGAGGCTACAGGCACCGTTACCTGCGGGGTGATCTCCAATTACATTACGCAGACATAAGGCACACCATGCGAGGCCTTCTTCACGTCGGACACCCATCTTCGAAAATCATTTGATTATTATTATTATTATTATTATTATTATTATTATTATATCACAAAATGCGAGGCCTTATTCACATCAGACACCCACTTTCGGAAGTACATATTATTGATTATTATTATTAATTATATTATTATTATTATTATTATTATTATTATTATTATTATTAATATTATTATTTTAAAATGCAAGGCCTTATTCACATCAGACTCCCACCTTCGGAAACCATTTTATTATTATTATTATTATTATTATTATTATTATTATTATTATGATTTTCATTATTAATTATTATTATTTAACTCGAATCTTAAGTTATGGTGTCTTTTACACATTAAATAATATGCGCCCGATTACACACAGGTTGTCATAGTCACTCACGCTTGAGGACAAATATTCCCATTATTAATAATGAGAGAGAGAGAGAGATGAGAGAGAGACGAGAGAGAGAGAGAGAGAGAGAGAGAGAGAGAGAGAGCATCGCTATCGGGTTCCACTCATCATGAAGCAATCAATGTTTGGAGTATGACTCGAATCATCGACTTGAAAAGGTTTCACGAGAGAGAGAGAGAGAGGGTAATCTCAAGTCTCACAGCCTTTCCCAAGCAGTCAACGTATATGACATCACCGACCTTCCCCTAGACAAGAAGAGGAAGCATGTACCTAACCCCCCCCCCCACAACACCGAGGTCCCAAGTGGACATCCGAAACGGGATGGTTTG
Organism: Macrobrachium nipponense; assembly: GCF_015104395.2. Taxonomy (NCBI): domain Eukaryota; kingdom Metazoa; phylum Arthropoda; class Malacostraca; order Decapoda; family Palaemonidae; genus Macrobrachium; species Macrobrachium nipponense. The sequence goes on from NC_061104.1 coordinate 44,704,415, forward strand.
AACTACATGAATCTTTCTTTCCCTCTGGTTTGAGCTGTACTGAAGCAGTATTTAAATCAACCGCATATATACATAAGAGCACGGATATGCACGTGCATGCGGACAAGGTTTCCTGGCAGGGCAGACACTGTAGGTATTTGATTTCAGTGGAAACAAAGAAACCTCTTGCTGACGCATACTGTAGTTTGTTCGTATGTAGGCTATGTATGTATATGTATAATATATATATATATTAAAAAATAGATATATATATATATATATATATATATATAATGTACACATACAGTATATATTACATATATAGACAAAATATATATATACATATATTATACATAATACATAATACATACTCGAACAAACTACAAAGCATATATAAATTAGATATATTATATATATATAATAATCATAATAATATATAATATATATATATATAATAACATATGATGTATATATATAATATAATTACAGTTTATCCAATAAATTGCTACTCACTCAAAACAAAGCAACCAAAATGGCTAATAACCAATTAAGCAAAACTCATTTGACCGCCCAGGGTGAGTTGGGAATAGGGTTGTGTGTCCACCCTGGGTGGGGCGGGATTGGTAGGGGAACAGATGGGTAGGAAAGACAGCAGCGCCGGGTTCCAGTGCGAGTAGCGCGCGCGCCAACAAACTCGACTAAATGGCTCCTCATTTGTTTTGGTGTCAAACTGCTGTTAAATTAATGAAACGTCAGGCATAGCGTCGTTATTTGTCTCCAGCTTTCATAAATAACAACACTTGTTGTTCTTTGATGTCGCCGGTTTCTCACGATTAGTGTCAGGCTGCGGAGAGAGAGAGAGAGAGAGAGAGAGAGAGAGAGAGAGAGAGAGAGAGAGAGAGAGAGAGAGAGAGAGGTTGATATGGCCGTGTGAAAGCCATAACCATTAATAGGCAACACCCAACACATCTATTCCAAAACCTCATTAAACCTGTTAAATATTTAATTCTTCAGTATTCAGCAAAATAATAATAATAATAATACATGAAAAAATCATGATTATTGCAATATATAAATCTCATACCTTTGTCTCACATTTTCCCCTTCTAATAATAATAACAATAAAAGTAATAATACTGTAACAATAATAATATATGCACAGTTTTCTCATTAAATATATGTACCCATGCACAACTGTGGATTTTTCCTCCAATATAATAATAAGAATAATGGGAAACTCGTGAGTATTGCATCATCTAAATTCTATACCTTTGTCTCTCAATCTCCTCACACACGCAGACTATTCCTCTCCCCTCCCATTATACTTCTCACCTCTTCCATTTTCCGTCCACTACATTTCCAATTCGCATTACACTACACGACGAACTTCCTCGTCTAAGCAGTTCCGAAGACGCGCTTTCATTTCGAGAAAGCGTCTTCATTACTCAACCTGCCAATCACGTGGGCTTCTTCGCTTTCTTTCTAAGCTGTACTATCTCATTTAACAGAGAGAGAGAGAGAGAGAGAGAGAGAGAGAGAGAGAGAGAACTTTACCTAACAATTGGCTAAACCCGCTCTCCCTCCAGAGTCTTGTTAAAGAAAAAAAAAAAACAGCGAAGGAAATTTTTCTCACCCCTTTTGTTTTACTTTCTTTCATATCGAATTCCTTTTCCTTTTGGTTTTCGCCATTTTTCAATGAATATCGTTTTCTATCTCCTCAACGGTGAAACTTCAACCTTAAATAAAATCAAAACTACTGAGGCTAGAGGGCTGCAATTTGGTATGTTTGATGACTGGAGGGTGGATGATCTACATGCCAATTTGCAGCCCTCTAGCCTCAGTAGTTTAAAAATCCGAGGGCGGACAGACAAATAGTCCTCTCAATATTTTCTTTTACAGAAAACTGAAAAGGAGTTGGAGTGGTTAGACAGCAAGATAAATGATCCTAGGAAGTCAAGATGAATTTACAGGACCTAAAGGTGGAACTGAGACAAAAATCCCCAAGCTACCCTAGGAAGTACTAGTCAGAGAGGTACTAGGTAGAGAGGTTGGACAGCAAGATTTGGGGGTAAGAAAGCATGAATGGACGTACAGTAAATCCTTGAAAAAGTGGGTGCTGCCTAGGGAATGCTGCAAACACTATGATAATGCTTACAGTGCGCCATGTGAGGCGATCTCCATCACGATGACATACGCGAAAACCAATTTCTTCGTGAATTCAGCAGACTTGCACAAAAATTTGAATGTTTAAATGGCTCCGAAAAATATTTAGCTTTATTCCGTAAAGCACTAATAAGGGTTGCCCGCAATGAAATTATCCTGGGGGCAGGTCCTGCTTGGGGGTTACCTAACGCCTTTCACGCATCCTACACGCTCCTAAGAATCCTCTACTCTAAACCGCCGAGATCTGGTCGTTTTCCCATCCTACAACGTCCAGATGACGTCACTCACACGTCCCGTACCATACAAACTTTTTTATATATGTATATGTATATATATATTATATATATACTATATATATATATATATATATATATATATAATATATATACACGTCCATTTGTGGCAACGTAAACGAATAACCTCATATCGATTTCACGTGAATACTTACTTATAAATCATTTGGTTTCGTTCGATTCCGCACCTCCATGATCTCAACGTACTTTTCGTCAACCCCTACAGGGGGGGAGGAGGGGGACATACACAAACAGACACCAGGTGGCCTGAACTTTAAAAACACCCCCCCCCGCCACAACGCCCCCCCCCCCCCCCCCCTATACAGCCCAACATCTAGTCTCAAACTGCCTGGTACTCTTCACTCTTCTCCTATAACAGATTCCGGCACACGGTCTCTTCTCTCTCTCTCTCTCTCTCTCTCTCTATCTCCTCTCTCTCTCTCTCTCTCGAGTGACGGTTGCTAAGGAGAAGACTGAGACTCAAAGAGCAGACCGGTCGAGTGAATCTGCCTCGGAAAGTCTGCATCAAATCAGCCCACTCAAAAGGGGACAGGTCACCTTTTTCAAATTGCTACCAAATATGAACGAACTTCAAAAGGAAACCAGTTGATTCATTTGGCCCCTGAGGGAAGTGCTACGTATGAAAAATAATTTTTTTTTTTTTTTTTTAACTTAGGTCAATTTATTCAGTGCATTTTATACCAGTTCACTTTAAGAGAACTCAATTCTTCCATTTAAAAAAACTGATTTGAACTGACTTCTACCATTAAAAAAAGCCTGATTTGATCAAGTTGAAAACCCATCAAGTTATAGCATTGGTTTATGGAGCTGAAAACTCAGAGTGACCATAAAGCCTACTGAGTAAGTAAACGGAAACCAATAAAAACGCATTATCACACACACACACACAAAAAAAAAAAAAAAAAAAAAAAAAAAAAAAAAAAAAAAAAAAAAAAAAAAAAAAAAAAAAATCACCAGGTAAAAATAAAAAACGCGCACTGTTAAATCAAGCCATCTACCTTTTAAAGATCTTCAAATAAAAAAGGTGAATATTCAAAAGGCGTTTGAGTTCAAAAGCGTCCCAAGAAAATTCAAGTTAGATTAAAAAAAAAAAGAAAAAAAAAGTAATAGTTATAATTAATGACAAAGTAGTTGAATGTTTTCCTAGTATCGTCTTGCAAGTAAGAAAAAAAGATTTGTTAGAATAGAAGTCATAATAAAGAAGATTCTACCAGATGCATTATATATATACATAGGGTATGGCATGGCCGGTCAACTAAACGCGCACTCCCCCCCCCCCCTCTCAGTTCCCCCCCCCCCCTCTCTCTCTCTCTCTCTCTCTCTCTCTCTCCTCTCTCTCTCTCTCTCTCTCTCTTGTAATCAATTACTTATCATAATTTACGAACTTATAAAAGTTGAGAAATTTTGATATATCTAGCGTATAAATCTTCCGTATTCATGTTGGATATTTATACACACAATCTATATATATATATATATATATATATATATATATATATATATATTATATATATATATATATATATATACACACACACACACACATATATATATATATATATATATATATATATATATACACACACATTAGATAATATACGTATATTGATCATATAATGTATATCCTGCATTCATCACGTTGTGTGCATCATGCGAACGTGTGTGTGTGTATATATATATATATATATATATATATATATATATATATATATATATATATATATATATATATATATACATACGCGCGCGTGCGTTCCGCATTTATGCACTCTATACACCTATGAGCAACACTACTACGTATATTAGCAAACGTAGAAGTACACCCGACAATTCACCACCATTCTATTCATCCATCAAGGCTCATGCATTTTCCTTTTAACTACGGGGGCGCTAATTCCATTGTCATTCGTCATCCGAGGAATTTCCACCCAACTCGAGTGAAACGGCCGCCAAAGGATGATTATTATAGGTCGACCGAACCAAAGTCATGGCGCATGCGCGCAACTTCATTCATTGGAAACCGCAAATAGGAAAAATGCTCCTTGAGAAACGTCAGCGCGCATGTTTCTGAGAGAGAGAGAGAGAGAGAGAGAGAGAGAGAGAGAGATTTTCCGAGGGTTCTAACGTTGTGTATTTGAGAGAGAGAGAGAGAGAGAGAGAGAGAGAGAGAGAGAGAGAGGGTTCTAACTTGTGTATGAAGATAGAGAGAGAGATGCAGGAGAGAGAGAGAGAGAGAGAGAGAGAGAGAGAGAGAACGTCCCATGAAAACAAGGTATATAACAAAAATCTTCAGAAGCAAAATGCATGAACTTGAAGATCGCAGAATCGTGGAAAAAAATAAGTAAATAAATAAATAACTAAAAAATTTAGAAAAACGTCCATTAACTCAAATGTTTCAACCACTGACTGGATTAAACAGAAGCACAATATAACTTACTCTCTTTCACACTTGAGAAGAGATGACAGATCAGTCTGCAAGGCGATTCTGAGAAATTATATAGTATTAAGAAAAAAAACTTTCTGAATCAGGCAACCATCGACGGTTTTCGGAAAACGGCCTGATTCAGCTAATAAATGCGTCCGCGAATCGGGTTCAATCCGGCCAAGACTGGCTCGCAGATCAACCGGCGAACATCCAATACCCTTCGAGTGACGACAGCCAGATAGCATAGATCCCTGTCACGTCATTGAAGTTTCCCAAAAGTATGGAAATGAGTCATTCAAATCATCCTCATTTCACAGTCATTTTCAGAAGAAATCATGTCTCTGAATATGCCGACAACTCTCGCAGTTTGTTTTTTTTTTATACTGTTTCAGAACAGTGTTGAATACAGAATTTAGGCCAAAGACCAAGCGCCGGGACCTACGAGGTCATTCAACCATTGAAAGGGAAATTGACAGTAGAAAGATAAAGAAGGTCCTTGGGTGTAACAGAGGAAAAATTAGAGGTGGGAAATTCGAAACGAAAAAAAAAGAGAATATGAAAAATTATACAATAAAATCAATGTGAAGGGGTTGCAGCTAAGGACCAATAGGACGTTGCAAAGAAACTTGAGTGATGCCTACAGTGCACCTTGTGAGGTGCACTGACGGCACTAACCCCCCTACGGGATATCCTGTTTTGGTAATATTTTCATTTCATTTGGTCCACGAATTTATATTGGCAAACAAATCATTCTACACGAGAAATGGGTTATCTGCCCATGTACACAGCTTTCTTGGTCAATTTTATAATTAGGTCTACCGAGTTCAAATTACATATGAAATTTACTATACTAATTGAGCTAAAATGAGCTACTATTCAACCACATAGATATACACGAGGACTATTAATTCATAGTACGTCATTACACAGAATAAACCAGGAAGTTGCTGCACATTAAGCAAATGATTACTGGTAGGGTCCTCTCCAAGGATATGCAAAGATGACAAATCATAATTACATTGTTCAACAAGCTGAGAGAGAAATGGAGGATTGCAAAGAAATGAGCTCTCTCTCTCTCTCTCTCTCTCTCTCTCTCTCTCTCTCTCTCTCTCTCTCTCTCTCTCTCTCTCTCTCTCCACTATGACAGCTAGTGTGACAGCCCCCGACCTCCAGCAATAAATCTTAATAGTTATCTTTCACAGAGTGGGAGAAAAACAAGGCTTTTTCGCTGTAATACTTCTGTGACAAAAGTTAATAAAATATTCGCAAATCACAACCATTTACAGATTCTTTATAAGGCAACAAATCAAATTGATTATAAAGCTTCAAGGACAACTCTTCATTAAACTGAAGGTTCCCAAAAAATCGAATAAATAACTATATATTAACGACGCCACCTGTCATAAAGAATAACTGACAGATCGTAAGTTACCTGCCGTCACGCTTACCAAGGTCAACGAAGCCCTTGTCGGGAACAAAACTCTCAGCCGCAGCCCCTGACACTTCCAGTCACGACCCGGCGGTGGCCCGTGTGTTGGCCATTATAGCGGTGGCAAACGCACGATCATGACTATATTTTAGACTTTAAATAAAAACTACTGAGGTTAGGGGGCTGCAATTTGGATTGATTTGATAAACAAGTTAAAGATTGCGTCTAAATTCCTTCGGCGCAAACGAGTTTTCTGTACAGCGTATAATGTTGTATGGAACTCTCAGCCGCGGCCCCTGAAAATCTCAGCAACAGTCACTCACACTTCCAGCCACGACCCGGTGGTGGACTCAGTTGTTGGCACATAAGCGGTGCCATCGCACGATCATGGGTATCTTTAAACTTAAAATAAAAACTACTGAGGGTAGAGGGCTGCAATTTGGATTGTTTGATGATTGGAGGGTGGATGATCAACATACCAAATTTGCAGCCCTCTAGCCTCAGTAGTTTTTAAGACCTGAGGACGGGCAGACAAATGGCCATCTCAATAGTTTTCCTTTACAGAAAACTCAAATGAAAAAAATATATATATATATAAAATGGAAAATATTGCTTTAATTGGATCCAAAAAATTCACTAGTAACACTGCAAAATTTTCGCTGACATTTCTTCCCAACCTCTCGAGACTAACACGTCATTTTGAGTCCTGCCCACAACCTCATATAGAGAGAAGTTTTTATTCACGAAAAAAAATAATATTAATATTAAATAAATAAAATACCCCTTGTCTGCCCACAACGTTTGGTCACAAAAGGAATCCTCCTCCTCCTCCTCCTCCTCCATCCTCCTCCTCCTCCTCCTCCTGTTTTTCTAGTTTCCCTCATAACAAACGACAAAGTGTATCAACAAATATAACATCTTATGGAATATATACTACAACATGCACATTAACTAGGAGAATTCTAGATGTCGTCAAAGCTGAAAGCATTAAATAAAAAAAAAAATTAAAAAAAACAGCTGTTATTCAGTGTTGACCTTCAAACAACAAAGATAATTCAAAAAAATTATTAAAAAATTATAAAAAGGAATCATCACCTTCAGTCCCAATATGGATTACGAAAGAAACCTTGAACACCCGTTAAAAACATTTTCTTATTAGTGATACTTGATATTTTAAGAAGGAAAATTCTACATACAAGTATTTTCCACACAGAGAGAGAGAGAGGAGAGAGAGAGAGAGAGAGAGAGAGAGACAGATGAGAGAGAGAGAGAGAGAGGAGAAAAATTACATACAAGCATTTTCCACAGAGAGAGAGTGCAAATATTTTCATTCAAACAACTTACAACCTGAAAGTCGACGCTACTAAACATTAAAAGTGAGAGAGAG
>NC_061104.1:44717111-44724611 GCF_015104395.2 Macrobrachium nipponense
ACAAATACCTCTTATACTGGGCTTGATAAGTAACAGCTACTTCTTTCTATAACACACACACACACACACACACACACATATATATATATATATATATATATATATATATATATATATGTATATATATATATATATATATATATATACACATACATACATACATACACACCACACACACACACACACATATATATATATATTATATATATATATATATATATATATAAATACACAAATACCTCTTATACTGGGCTTGATCAGTAAAAGCTGCCTCATCATGCAAGGGCAAGAATATAGGCGTGTTTTCGCCTCAAGAATAAAATAAAAATAAAAATAAAAATAAATGAAAATAGAGTCCATTGCCGAAGCCTATCCTAAAGGCAATACCCTAAGGGTACCTCTGAAAGGTCAATGCCAACAACTGACATAAAAGAAACAACTGCCAACGTCATCCATCCAGGCGAGGAAACTGGAAGCCTGATAAAAAGAATTTAAGAAAATAAAAAAAATATATTTTCCGACGGACTTCGATGACAAGATTTCTCCACCAAACCCCCAACTTAAAACTATAATGTAAAACAATGGGTTGTGTATTTGTTGGTTTGGATATCGGTGAGTTTTATTAAGTTTTCTTTTCTTCTGAGTCTTATTTCAGAAAGCTGCTCTGGATAAACTTGACTGAGTTTTACATAAGAAATTTCTTTACATATATAAGAGGCATATAAGAAAGTTGGTTTGGATAATTTTGAGTCTCATATAAAAAAAAAAATTGGTTTGGATAAAATATTGGTTTGGATAAAATTGAGTTTAATAGAAGAAAATTCATACTTTTCTTACTAAATGGAGACGTTAATCCGAAAAAGAGAGAGAAAAAAAATGCCAGAGTATCGAGACACGCTTGGAAACGCCAAAGGTCGCATTCCAGAGCCAGCGATACCGATACCGAGAGGCTTGCATTGCATCGCATCCTCCAGATTCCGATGAGGTCAGAGCACAGCCAACGGAACAGAGCGCTAGTTCCCGGAATCTAAAAGGAATCCCGGAACCTAAAAGGAATCCTGGAATTCAAATGAGTCTGCCATACGGCGACGCTGAAACACCGCGAATTGGAATGTCTATACAAAATTTAGGACATGCGCTGGGACCTAAGGAGTCATTCAACGCTGACAGGAAAATCGAGAGAAGAAGGTTTGAAAGGTGTAACAGGAGGAAAACCTCAAAAGCAGTTGCTGAGAAACGATTGTTAGAGAAGGTGGAATATTAGATGAGAGAAAAAGAATATGAATAGAGGTACAGTAAAAGAAATGTAATAGGTTGCGGCTAGGTGCCAAAGGCAAGCTGCAAATGGCCGTAAGTAATGCCTACAGTGCAATATGTGAGGTGCGCTGACGACACTATCCCGCTACGAGAGAGAGAGAGAAAGCGAGAAATACACATCTACCTCGGACTTTATACAGAAACATAAAATATAATAAATAAATAAAACAGAAAACTGCACTTTTAAACTAACCAACAGTATAATGTTAAAAAACTAACTCCCAAGATAACCACTATGAGTTAAATTTTCAATCCCTGTATCTCTCTATACAGCTCACATATCGATATTCCCTGCCGATCGTAACGACCACAAACAAGGCGTTATCAGACCTCCAGCTTACTCGGGAAGCGTGCAAGATTTACCCATCATACCTAAGCTGTAAAATTATAGTCCTATTTTAACGTAAATTAAAACGTGCTAAAATCTACGATCAAATAGAGCGTTGTTTCACCAACGAAAATTAAAATTAATAAGCTGTATTTTAATATAAATAATTGTTCTGTAATATTTAACATGCGCATTATGTATTCTTTATACATTTTCATTCTAATAAATAAATCATAAATATCCCATCCTAAAATTCCTGTACCTTTAACTCATCGCGAAAAAAACTTTTTTTTCTTTTAGATTGTTTTCGGCTTTTCCACATACCTTTCCTAAACACCCCCCCCCACCCCCCCCCCCCCCTCGCAACAACAACAAAGTGGAACAAAGATAATCCCCGATTTCCCAACAACTGACATCTGTTTCCAACAAAAGTGGTTTTGAACAACTGTGTGAAGGACTGCGATTATCTTTTACGGCTTCCGATCTCCTCGAATGTAGACCACGGAATTTTAAACTCAGGATTTTAAACTCGGTATTTAAACTGGGAATTGGTTTATAAAGTTAGGAACATAAACCTGTTTGCATCTAAGCACTTATAAACCCCCTGTAACCTAACTCTACGGTCAAGACGAGAAGAAATTTAGTTTGGTGGATCATTTCTACGATATTAATTCCATTACTGTAATCTTATTTGAAAGAGAGAGAGAGAGAGAGAGAGAAGAGCGTGTATCGTAACTGAATGCCATGTATGTATTTCATACGATAAAGTGAACGCTATCTTCTCAGAGAGAGAGAGAGAGAGAGAGAGAGAGAGAGAGAGAGAGAGAGAGAGAGAGAGAGAGAATTTAATACCTTATTGTACGTATTCCGTAAGAGTGCGACTGCTGCACTTTATCGAGAGAGAGAGAGAGAGAGAGAGAGAGAGAGAGAGAGAGAGAGAGAGAGCGTCTGTTTTCGCAACACAAACTCACACACACTCCCTCAAAAGGATGTGGTAGCGATAAAAACACTTTGGATAAGGGCGAGAGAACGAACGCCCTGTAATAGTACACAACTGATGATTCAATCCAAGTGTCGATATGACTCGTACAACTGGGCTTGGCTTCTTCAATACGATGATTCAATTAATAACAGACTTCGAAACGATTATTGAAGGGGGGGGGGGGGGGGGGGGGGGGGGGGGGGGGCGCCTTGTGGCGCATGTTGCCAGTGTTTCGGTCGGCAATCTTGCGCGCGCGCACGGACGGACACACACAGACACAGTCACAATATATATATATATATATATATATATATATATATATATATATATATATATATATATATATATAGAGAGAGAGAGAAGAGGAGATAAGGAGAGGAAGAGAGCAGAGAGAGAGAGAGCATAATGCAACCACTTACGTCTCTCATTTTAACTCCAGTGTTTGCTATCCCACTCTATCCCTCCTCAACTGCAACCCACTAGAGTCGACCGGCCACCAGATACATGAAACACTGCTGAAGAAAATATTTTTAAAATTTCAAAAAATACGACCACATGGTCTCGTCCTCGCGCTGGTTTCGAATCCGAGACCTTTAACGAGGAGACCAGGTTACAACTTAAAAGGCAAAAATACCCATATACTATTGGGTGGAGGATTGAATACCCATATACTAATGGGTGGAGATACCCACTAAATGGGTGATGGAGGATTACCTCATTGAGGGCCCTCCCATGAGTGAAATGAGGTCATTATTTAAAGTGCCTATTGACAGTGATGACCTCACACCCGACTGAGTAACTGAATTACATTATTTTTTACGTTTACTGGTTGATTAGTGTCAGCTCGTATGCCCGAGTTACATACATAAATAATTTTTGGTGCCCGGGTTATGATTGCCCTTATTCTGCCTCCCTCAGATTACCCCGTCGAGGGTCTATCGTTTTTTCAACGCCACTGGACTCACTCTCTCTCGCTCTCTGCCTCCTAGGGACTTCCTCGTCTAGGGTCTATCGTTTTTAAGTTATACGATGGTATATAAACAGTCTCTCTCTCTCTCTCTCTCTATCTCTCTCTCTCTCTCTCTCCTCCCGAGCTTTTAATACAAACCAGGTAAAGTCATCGACTCCCCAGGACAACTGAAGAGAGAGAGAGAGGATTTTCAAATAGCACCGAGGACTATAAATAAAACCACACCAATGAGCGTCCGCCAACGGGGGTCAATCCAGCCCTTTTCACAGGCCGTTTCCCAGGGGACAAGGCCGTTTACAGCTTCATTCGACGACTTTACAGCCACGATCGAACGTTTTACAACTCTGTTCGCACCGATGATCAACACGGACCCACGAAAAGGGTCGGGTCGGTGTGATTTCCCGACCCTATGATAGTAGATAGCACCTCTGCGTCATTCTTCCTGAAGCCAGGTTATGTGAGAGGATATGAATAAAATAACCAATGTTTACTTTAGTCAGCTAATCCTTCCTAAGAAGGATAAAAGAATATGAATAAAATTAACCAATGTTTACTTTATTCAGTCCTTCTTACGATGGATAAAAGACTATGAATACAATAATCAGAATCAGCTGTATTCACCTAGTCCTTCCAAAAAGCAGTTATATAAGAGCATATATATCCTAAAATAATAAAATACGAGTGGATCGTTCTTGTTTGTCCGCCCCACGGTGGGGATGGGGTCGGGGTAGGTACGGGATCGGGAGGGTAGAGAAGATATGACGGGCAGCGCCGGGTTCTAACGCAGCGTAGTGTGCGCAATCAAGTTCGTGGGATATAATAACCATTATTTACTTAATTCAGCTAGTCTCTCCTAAAAGCAGTTATGAAAGAGAATACGATTATATCATACCCAATATTCAATCAGTTTAGTTTTCGAAGGATGGGAAAAGGGGTTGAATTGGTAAAATGATTATCAGTTCAACCAGTTTTGTTCTTAGCTCTGAACAAAACTTTTACGGACGATGGTAAAATAGGGACAGAAATGGGGAAATTATTTTATAAAATAGGGACAGCAATGGCGAAATGATTGTATAAAATAGGGACAGCAATGGCGAAATGATTGTATAAAACAGGGACGGAAATGGCGAAATGGTTTATAAAATAAAGGACAGAAATGGCGAAATGATTTTATAAAATAGGGACTGAAATGGTAAACTGATTTTTATAAAATAGGGACTAAAGTGGTGAAACGACTGTATAATCAGCTCTGTTCGGAATCCAGAAGAATGGCTTGAAGCATCACAAAGAGACTTCAAGATGGAGAACTGTTGCAAGCTCAAACTCTTGTTACTGACCAAAGTCTATTAATAGAAATGACGTGGTTCTTCTCCCCTCCTCATTTCTTTTTCAAGCGTTACCATCCTACGCCATTACAGTCAATAAATAAGTTTTCACTGTCAATTTGTCTACTGGGTATAAAAACTGAATTATATATACATACATACACACATATATATATATATATATATATATATATATATATTCTTCTGTTAAATCAGGATACTTCTAACAAGTATAAAAAAGGGCCATTAAAACACTCTGGTTTAAAAAGCTAAGGCCTATATTTCGGTGGACTAACTTCCACCCTTATCACTGCTGGATAGGGGTGGAAGTTAGTCCACAGAAATATAGTCCTAAGCCTTAAACCAGAATGATTTAATGGCCATTTTATAATTATATATATATATATATATATATACATATATATATATATATATATATATATATATATTATCATCAAAGCTCCCAATCTTTCCCACTCACATACCTACTGAATCACTCAATAATAAAATGCCATCGAGAGCCACTCCAAGTCCTTGAGAGTACTTCAATCCCCAAAACACGACAGCTTAGTAATCTGGGGGCATGATATGACACACGGCACCCACCCAGATATGAAAGCTGGCACAGGGCCAGCGACCACCGAAGGGAATCGTGAGGAACTGTGACTTCTCAACGTGGCCAAAGCACGGTGACTACAATGCCAGGTGGAAGATGATCTCTAATGGCACTGGGAAGTTCCTTGTTGCACGGGTGGTTAACGTGCTTGCGTACCGATTTGGTAGTCTCGGGTTCGATTCCCCGCTCTGCCAACGTGGAATCGGGGGAATTTGTTTCTGGTGATTAGAAATTAATTTCTCTATATAACGTGGTTCGGATCCCACAATAAACTGTAGGTCCCATTGCTAGGTTACCAATTGGTTCCTATCTAATCTTTCGGGCTAGACCTAGGAGAGCTGTTAATCAGCTTAGAGGCCTGGTTAAACTAAGATATACTTAATGGCATTGGGAATAGTAGAACAGAATATGGAATTAAGGGCAAATACCAAGCCTTGGGACCTATGAGGTCATTCAGCGATGAACGAGGAAGTAACAGGAATATGTTTCGAAAGGTGTACCAGGAGGAAAACCTCACAGTTGCAATATGAAACAACTGTTCGTTGAGGGTATAAAGTAAGATTAAACAAAGAACATGAATGGAGGTACAGTAAAAGGAATGACAGGGGTTGCAGCTAGGGAACCTGCAAAGAATCCTAAATAATGCCTACAGTGCACCGCATGAGACGCAATGACGGTACTATCCCTCCGCCCCCCCCCCCAACACGGGGGGCAAATGACAAGGGGACGGCAACCCCCTGCAAGATCAGGGGACAGTGATCCCGTATGAAGGCAGAAGGAAGGGGGTGGTGACCCCCCCCGGGAGAAAGAAAGTAAAGGGGAGACTGCTCCTTCCCATAGACAGGGGGGGAGGAGTCCCTTCAGGGAAGCATGGGGGGGATGTTGAACCATCACTAAAGCAAGGAGATTATGCCCAATCACGAAGGCATTATGAGGGCTACTTCTCACCAAAGCAGGGGTATGCTGACCTCTCATGAAAGATGCCCGCTATAAATACCTAGGGGGATGGCTCCCAAAGGAGTATAACTGGACGACACACCCCCTTCCCCCACCCCCCCCCCCCCCCTCACCACCACCTCCACAACGTGAGTGGAAAGGTCAAAAAGCTGTAAGGACAGCAGCCCTAATCCTTTCGCAGATTTCAATTCGGCCTGAATTGCTTCAATTGGCCACTCGCCTATTTTTGGCAGTGGTTTCATTCAGGTTTCTAGACCACAACTGGTTGGGCACTGTGGCGTCACCGCGACAACTCGCTAATCCACAATGGGAAAATTAAGGATGACAGAAGCTACCTATTTCAACTAATAATAAATAATAACAATAATAAACCACACTGGGAAAATCAAGGTTGACAGGGGCTATCTATTTCAACTAATAATTACAGTAATATGAATATATAACAATAGTACAAAGCTCCATTCCATTTTAATGTCATAATTAACAACAATAAGAAGAAAAAATAAACCTCTAACTTTTCCTTTCAAATTAAATCCAGGTTATCACGTTCATTCTGTTTAGTATTATTCGAACATGGAAAACATCTAAAAATACTAACAGAATATAGTTATATGTCACAGACAAAACTGTACCTCTGATTGAGTTATATGAAATTATAGATTGGAATAAAAAAAAATTTAGTTTAAATACTTGAAGTAATAGCTAGTGTATATCTTTAGGTTGAAATGAAATATAACATCATAAGTACTTAACAATTTCCATAAGGAAAATGGAGTATAACTTCAGATACACTATAAGTACCTACCACTTAGAAAAATCTTTATGCACAAGTGACAAGTGGCAATAAAAAAATCTTGATATAGAAGTACGTAGCACTTAAAAACCTTCATGTGCAAGTGGAAATTAAAATTCTTTATATATAAGTAACTACCACTTAGAAAACCTTTATGCATACGTGGCAATAAAAAATCTTTATATATAAGTAGCTACCACTTACAAAAACCT
>NC_061104.1:44727111-44742111 GCF_015104395.2 Macrobrachium nipponense
AAAAAAAAAAAAAAAAAAAAATGAAGCGAGATACAGACCTAAGATCTAAGACCTAGAAGCACCTCTTCCTCGATCTCCATTCGCCCCCTCCCCCCCAACAAGTACACACATCTAAAGTGTGACCAGGTGCCGAGGATATCACCGTGTTCCACCTCCTCTTCCTCCTCCTCGTCTCGAGTCAAAACACAACGATGGCCCTCGTCTCTAAATAGACGGAGCCCTTGTTTGCTTGTGCAAATAACTCGCGAGAAAAGAAAACCCTGTTCCGCTATTTGGGGAGATTTCTCCTCTTGGTTGGTTTGATATCCCGGAGTGAAGAGTGACTTACGTTGCTGGAATCCGATCAGGACGTTCAAATCGCCCGCCAAAGCATGCAAACTTTGGATCTTTCCTAGCTAGTTAGTTTGTTTGTTTGTATGGTGTTTTTACGTTGCATAGAACCAGTGGTTATTCAGCAAAGGGACCAACGGCTTGACGTGACTTCCGAACCACGTCGAGAGAGAACTTCTGTCACCAGAAATACACATCTCTCACCCCTCAGTGGATTTTAGGGGATCTTCATCTAGGACTATAATATTTCTTTAGGGTTATTATCTTTATATTAGTTTTTTTACGGTAATCCACAACGGCATTGTACTGAACACGTCTCAAAGGTGGATACATCCCGGGTTAACCCCCTCCCCGGGGGGAGGGGTCACTATGTACCTAAGGTACACAAGTTTTTGCTAAGAAATGAATCTAGCACAAATGAGTCTATATATTTTCTTAACTAACTTGTTCTATTTTATTCCTCCAAGCAGCCCGTAATTCTTGCTTGAAAAAAAAATTATTTTTAAAGAAGCTGACAAAGTCCTTTCGAAAGCTGAAAAGTTGAAGTGTCCACCACATATGGTTGAATCTGGAGTTCGCGATCTGCCCTGAATCCTCTAAGATAAGTAGTACTAAACAATGTCGTCGTTTGCCCTGGATTCATTAATAAAGTTATGTCATTCTAATATAAATAAATCATAAATATCCTACCCCAAACTTCGTGTATATATCTTTAACTCGACGCGAAACCCATTTCAGACCTTTTCAGGCTCTCCCATAGACCTTTCCTACCCCCAAACAAGAACAACAACTAAAACAACAACTAGAACAACGACAACAGCAACAACTACAACAAAGTACTTTGTACGCTTACTCCCCGAGTAAGCGAAAACTCCGCTCAGATCATAAAAGGTAAGTGCCAAAGTTATAGTATATCATGCAAATAGAAAACGGAAGTTCTCACTTTGTGACCTCCTTCAAGTCAAATGTGACCTCCTTCAAGTCAAAGTCATACAAGGGCTAGAGGGGTCACAAGCAAGCAGAAAATCTCCCTTCAGAAACGACGGCAAAACCAGAGAGAAACAAAAGAACAACAAAACTAGAAAGGGGAAACGATTTTTTCCAGCCCATAAACCTTCCATAGAAACGGGGTAACAATCCCTCGAGTTAGCCGAGACAGACAGACAGCCGGTTCCGGCAATTACGATGTAAGGTATTTAAATATTCTGCAACAGACCACACTTTATTTTCAAGTCAGCTATAATCTACCGGCGGCCAACCCCCCCTTAACTCCCCCGCCCCGCCGTTTTGAGTCTTCAGATATTCCATGGCAAATCAAGTAACACAGACCATACGCATTTTAATTAAGAAATAACTTTCAGTTAATTCAATATCACGATTTAAAAAACCTACTCAAATCTGACCATAACTATTGGGGACCTTGAATTCCAGCCCCCGAACCCCCCCCCCCCCCCCGCCACTTTTGGGTAATCAAATATCCCATAGCAAAACAAGTATATAACAGAGACCATACGCATTTTAAATAAGACACAACAATCAGTTCATTCACTATAACGATTTAGAAAACCTAACCAAATTCGACCATAACTATTGAGGACCTAGAAATCCAACCCCACTCTCCCCCCACCCCCCTTTCCCGGCACCTTTGAGTCTTCAACCATTCCATAACAAAACAAGCAACACCGACCATACGCATTTTATAAATAAAAATAACATTCAATTTCACAATTACAAGACCCTACTTAAATTTGACCATAACTACTGAGGACCTTGAATTTTCAATAAGAAATAACATTCTGTTCATTCAATATATATCACAATTACAAAAACCTACTCAAATTTGACCATAACTGTTGAGGACCTTGAATTTTGTACAATTTATGAAGAAATCCGCAAGAGACAGTCACAGGAGCTTTAGAAAATCAAAATGTAAAGGAAAACTACGTAAATGTGTAAAGGAGTATACGTCTACATAACGAGATTAACAAGATTATTTTTTATAAGGGACTGAGCAATGTCATTATCTGAAATTGTTTCTGAGCTAACAAAAACGCATTACATGTATGGCGAAGATGTAATGAAAAATCACAAATACAAGTCTTAGTCATATTTGATCTTTTGCTGCTGTTAACTCGTGAGTTATCTGACGCACAAAGCTACGAAAATGATAACAGGATGACAGACCCAAACCAGAGTAGCAATTACGATATCAACATCAAAACAACCTATAACAAATAAAAACAATTCCATCGGCAAGTCCACCTTACCTATGCGACACGCGACTGTCGAGTTGCATGTTTGAAGAGCTTACCTGTAAGGAAAGAGAAAAATCACTTATGAATTATTAAGACAATAACTTCGCAAAGCTGAAAACGGTTTACTATGTATGGCAATAGATTCTCCCAAACCCTATTTTTGAAGTAAATATAAAAAGGAAACATCAAAGATTACATGAACATACGAAAGTAAAATTAAACAAAATATATGTAACCAAAATATTAAATGGAAGTTTATCACTAAAGCAAAGTTTATGACATGTAACTTTTTTTTTTAATAATCTGAGTCAGTCTCTCTCTCTCTCTCTCTCTCTCTCTCTCTCTCTCTCTCTCTCTCTCTCTCTCTCTCCTAGAAGAAATGCAGCAGCCACTATTACGTATTTAATAGGAAGCATTTACTTTAAAAAAATTATTTTTCTCTCTCTCTCATAGAAGAAATACAGCAGTCACTAATTCATATGAAATACATAGAATATACTTAATAATTATTCTCTCTCTCTCTCTCTCTCTCTCTCTCCGGCGGTGTGTGAGGGCGTTAGATCATCTACTTCCTGGTGGGCTTTAAAGTCACTGTCCCTCCGACGCTTCAGTGAACCCAACTTTAGCTATACACCCACAGTCAGAGAGAGAGAGAGAGTTTGTACAATAGTAAAAAAATTGTCTGTTATATTTGATATATTTTAGAGGAGAGAGAGAGAGAGAGAGAGAGGAGAGAGAGAGAGAGAGAGAGAGAGAGAGAGAGAGAGAGTTGAAAAATTCACATTTATTTCTTACCTTTCTTTTTTGAAAGAATCTAGATAAAAAAAAAACACACACACACAAGGAGTTACGGTTATCACTCTCCAATTAATGCCAATCACAGGGACGTCGGGCATTAGAACAAAGGGGGGAAGGGGAAGGGGAAAGGGAGGGGGAGGGGCATACCCACTCATCATGACCGGGCATACCCCCAAATCACAAAAGCGTTCACATGCCCTGTGACACGATATACTTGGCTGTACATCACTGACCAAATGGAATTTCTATTGAGAGAGAGAGAGAGAGAGAGAGACGTCAGTGTTTTACATGTCGTCGTGCAAATGCAAAACGTGAGACCCTCGACGAAGTAATCTCCAGGAGGCTGATTAAGGTTAGAGAGAGAGAGAGAGAGAGAGAGAGAGAGAGAGAGAGAGAGAGAGAAATTAGCGTATGGAACAACAATGGCTCAAAGCCTCTCTGCCTTTCCGTGCAGTACGTAAACGCGCACACGCTTTCCACTTCCGCACGTTCTGAATCCGACGGTTTCTCACGTTCACACGTGCATTCTACCGTCAATAAAAGGAACAAAAAAAAAGGGCGAAAAAGGAAGAAAGAAAAAAAAACCGTGCAGTAACCATCAAAACGGACCTAAGTTTTATTTCAACAAAGGTATTTACCATTAACAACTGATCCCTGATTCCCTGAACAGCAGCACCAATAAGTGTTAAATGTGCCTCGCTGTAGTTCCTTGTTGGATGATTGGGTTACGCGCTCGCCTTCCGATTCGGTAGTCCCGAGTTCGATTCCCCGCTCTGCCTACGTGGAATCAGAGGAATTTGTTTACGGTGGTTAGGAATTGATTTCTCGATATAATGGGGTTCGGATCCCACAATAAGCTGTAGGTCCCGTTGCTAGGTAACCAATTGGTTCCTAGCCACGTCAAAAAATGTCTACTGGAACTTCCGAAGTTCAAGCGGTGGTGCCATACGTTACTACTCTAATACTGTTCTCCTTTTTCATTTCAATACATTTTTATCAAGGTTAATTTTTTTTCTTTAATAAGTAAAGGTCTCTCTCTGTCTTTCCTTCTACCTGCTCTCACTTCACCCTCATTTATTGAAAATGGATTTGCTTAGACCAATTGCATAAAAATTATTCCTCCTCCTCCTCCTCCTCCTCCTCCTCCTCCTCATCCTATATGGAAAAAGCCCACCACAGGGGCCCCTGGCCTGAAATTCAAAGTTGCCAAAGACTAGGTGTTCATTCGAATGAATGAACAGAAGGTAATGGAAAGGACATAAAAAGAGATCAGCTCTTAGAAAAACGGGTAAATTAACAAATCGATACATAATTAAAATTCAAGAAGAATATTAAAACCCAAGTTATATTGTATTAGGGTAGTAATGCATCAAACCACCGCTTGAACTTAGAATGACCTTGAGGTTCCAGAACGGAATTGAATAGAACATACAATTTAGGCCAAAGGCTAGCGCTGGGACCTATGAGGTTACTCAGTGCTGAAACGGAAATTGACGGTTAAAAGGCTTTAAAAGGTTTAACAGGAGGAAAACCTTTCTGATGCACTACGTATCAATTGTTAAGAGAGGGTGGAAAGCAAGATGGAAGAAAGAGAACATGAACGGAGGTGCAGTAAAAGGAACGAAAGTGGTTGCAAATATAGTACATTCACATCGACCTTGCATTTGATGTTTAGGCCCGCCCTTTACGACGCTCCTGATTGGCTGTTGATATGCCAATCACAGGGCTGGAAAATCTCAGTCTCTCGAGAGAGAGTTCCTGAGGGACACGTCTTTCAAAGTATATATCCCCCAGGAGAGGTGGAACATACAACCTTCCCATGTGAACTCTCTCGAGAGACTGAGAGTTTCCAGCCCTGTGATTGGCTTATCAACAGCCAATCAGGAGCGTTGTTAGGTACGCGCCTAGACAATCAAATGCACAGTTGATGTGAATCTACTATAGGAGCTGAAACAACGCTGCAGAGAACCTGGAGAAATGCCTACTGTGCACCGCATGAGGTGAACTGAGGGCACTAACCCCCTACGGAGGACGTCGTGTCAAGGTAAAAGACACGGCTATCATTCCCCCCCCAACCCCCCACCCCCAGGGGGTCAAAAGCCTGCAGTAGGCAGACCTTACTACAGCAGAATCGCCTGTAGTTCGCTTCAGCAACTATAACGGCCCATAGATCACGACTCCACGACAGCGGACTTATAGGACTGACCGATAGCTTTCACTACATAAAGAGCAAGCGAGTGCTTCATATGACGAGAGCGACCAGATTCGCTGAACAGCACCACCACCAATATGCAGTTAATGTTTAGCCTCGCTGTCGAACTTCTCAGTTCCAGAGGTCTCTGATTCCTCGCACAGTTGGACTGAGGATCAGCCTCCAGAGGATGTCGTGCAACTTTAGAAGTTCAAGCGAATGTGCAATACATTACTAACCCTAATATATTCGCCTTACATTTTAATACATTTCTATCTATTAGTTATGAATTATTCTTTATAATAAGTCGGGGTCTCTTCTTTCTGTATTACCCTTGATCTCGTCTTGCTTCATCCTAATGTACACCCTAGTATTCTTTGGAACTTGAATTTCAAGTTAGTGGCCTCTTTGATAGGCTTATTCCATATGAATAGGTTTCACCTTCTGAATCAAATAATAATAGTATTAAAAATAATAATTGATTTACGCTTGAAATACTTGAACATTTCCACTAAAAACTGGATTTCTTTTCACTACTACGTAACAGAGCTCGCGTTTATACTTTTATTATATAACGAATGCAGGGATTATGAATATGATTTACGTTTGAAACACTTGCATTTTTTTCATACAAAATTAGACTTTCCTTATACTACATTTCTTCTACGACTAAAACTACACTGAGAGGATAAGACTTCAAAAATAAACAATGCCCCTTTAAAGAAAGACAAAACTTCGAGAGTTACATGGATTAGGATGTCTCAAAGACTTGTTAGTCCATCCTAAGAGGCGACATCGTGTGCTCACTTATCTCTAGGAGCAGGTTTTACTGTGCATTCATAAGTGTCCTCCTAATGATTTTGTCTAGCTTTCTTTTAAACTCTTCCACACTGTTGCTGTTAACAACTTCAGGTGGCAGTTTATTACACTTGTCACGTATCTTGTATGTGAAGAAGCTCCCACAATGAGAGAGAGAGAGAGAGAGAGAGAGAGAGAGAGAGAGAGAGAGAGAGAGAGAGAGAGAGAGAGAGAGAGAGAGAGAATTTCAAAGCCTTAAACTCTGATAGTCTCAGGGGTACTACAACATATAATAATAATATTATAACAAGACTTTACCCGTCTCAAGAAACCTAACTTTCCCCCCCCCCCCCCAAAAAAAAAAAAAAAAAAAAAAAAAAAAAAAATTTACATCAAAGCTACAATCAACAACCATTCACTACAGATCAACGCAGGTTATGTGACGAAGACAAGAAAACAATAAACGGCAGAGACACACAACGCAAAAATAAAAAATAAAAAACAAAAGGTGAAATAAATGAGACGCCTCAACCGGAAAAGGTAAATAGCCACACTTCTTGCGGTCTGAATAACAAGAGATGACGGTCTGGCCTGAACTTTCTCTTCTCTTCGACGTTTAGGAAAATACACCCGGAGGAAGAGAGGGGGGAGGGAGTGAAGAAAAAGTGTTATTTCCGGTACACTTTTCGGGAGAATTTTCGAGAATGCACACACACAAAACCCCCTTGGACATCAGAGGGGTCAGAGGTAATGCAGAGTGGAAAGGATCTTTGCAAGGTCAAGTGAGTGTAAAAATTGTCACGATTGTTG
The DNA here is from genome assembly GCF_015104395.2 of Macrobrachium nipponense. Classification (NCBI taxonomy): domain Eukaryota; kingdom Metazoa; phylum Arthropoda; class Malacostraca; order Decapoda; family Palaemonidae; genus Macrobrachium; species Macrobrachium nipponense. Next base: position 44,734,294 of record NC_061104.1, read on the forward strand.
TTGTTCGAGTAATTTCGTCTTCTGCTACATGGACGTAAATCCTCCGCTCTCCCTCTCTCTCTTCGTACTCTTCTTCAACTTCCCTCTTGTCTCTCGTCTCTCCTCGATGAATATTCAACGGTGGCTTTTCTTGAGATTTACATTAGCATCCAATGCCTAAAAAATACTCAAAAAACTACTCTCTCTCTCTCTCTCTCTCCTCTCTCTCTCTGAAATGCAGCTGTGACTTTTTCGTAAGGTTTCCGTAGCATCCACTAGCTAAAAAAAAAAAGTACTCCCTCTCTCTCTCTCTCTCTCTCTCTCGATGAAACGCGGCCGTGACCATTTTCGTAAGATATACTAGCATCAATACTCAAAAAATACTCTCTCTCTCTCTCTCTCTCTCTCTCTCTCTCTCTCTCTCTCTCTCTCTCTCGTCCTCTCTCTCTCTCTCTCTCTCGATGAAATGCAGCTGTGACTTTTTCGTAAGATTTACATAGCATCCACTAACTAAACAAAATACCCCCCCCCCTCTCTTCTCTCGAACTAAAAAAAAATACCCCCCCGCACCTCCCCCCCCCTCTCTCTCTCTCTCTCTCTCTCTCTGTCTATATATATATATATATATATATATATATATATATATATATATATATCTAATATATATATAAAAAGCTTTGTGACTCTAACGGCAGTTCCCTTTCCCCATGATTTCTATATCTGTACCTAATCCCGTTTCTTTTATTACCAGTACACCTCGGTAACGTCAAGCCACTGCGTTGCCCCTCCCAACCGCCTCGTAACACTTTTATACCCGTCAGGAAAGCCGAGCAAATAAACTTCCGATCATATGTATATACGAGGTAACAGAAATGGTCAACAGACCAAGCCCCCCCGCCCCCCCCCCCAAACGATATGCCTACCCGACGATTACTTTTTTTTTTTCCCCTCTCCTGGATTATTATTACTCACTAAGTCGTCAACCTTCAAAGATATTCAGGCGAGTTTTTTTTTCTTTTCTTTTTAAGCTGATTCAGTCTCTTCCGCTTCTCATTTCTTTACGAAAAATAATTTTTTTTAAGCAAAATATAATTTTTTTTCAGTACACCTCGGTAACCTAGGCGTGCCAAATCTTATTTCTAAAAAAAAAAAAAAAAAAAAAAAAAAAAAAAAAAAAAAAAAAAAAAAAAAAAAAAAAAAAAAAAAAAAAAAAAAAACAATTCACCTTCATTTACCAGCGTTTTACTGTTAAATAAACAACGAGTTTACCGAACGTTAAAACACCATCTGACAGATCTTATGTATAAAAAAGGCAATAAAAACCAATATACAAATCAAAACGTTTTTTTCGGATTATATAGAATTATCGTTTTAATATAAAAAATATTAAAAACGTAGGTGCAAATATGCATACGTTCTAACTAGAGCCTTGACCTTAATAATATAATAATAATAATAATAATAATAATAATAATAATAATAATAACAATATATTCATTTAAAAGACAATAGGCCACTTTTTTTACATGAATCTGAATCCCTATTTGGCGTTTTAATAGCCAACTTGAGTACAGAAGAGAAGTCAGTAATAAGAAGATCAGAGAAACTTTTAATACAACATAACCGCGGCTGAAATAGCCAACATCTTATTATTATTATTATTATTATTATTATTATTATTATTATTATTATTATGATCATTAATATTATTATTACTATTATGATTATTTATTATTATAATACTCAAACTATGATTGTATATGAACCTGGAAAAAGTTTTTATTTGTACTGTTTATTTAGCCTTTTTTTTTTTCCTTTCATAAAACCTGCCAGGATTGACGTAATAATGTCGCATACAAAAAAAATAAGGTTCTTAATTAGTTTTCCAGGTTGTCACGTACGAAGGAAACTGACGAAATGCTGTTGTCATTTTGATATTTGATCGTGACGTCATCCATCCAGCTGTGGCGTCGCGACCGTTTCCGGATTATGACGACGACGAAATGCGTCCTGGAATTGTTATCAATCGAGAAACAGATATCCCTTTGAATGTCCGTTAGGAATACCTTGCTTCCTCGTTTGGACAAGTTTGGAATACAGACGCTTCTCTCAGTTTCCTCGTCAAACAAAAAGGAATGTCTCTATCTCTCTCTCTCTCTCCCCCTCTCTCTCTCTCTCTCTCTCTCTCTCTCTCTCTCTCTCAATGATGTATTTGTCCTTTTTTTTCATTACAGAAAGCGCTTTAATAATAGGTATAACTCTTTCTCTGTCTCCCTCTCTCTCAACAATTTTATATACGTTTATAATATACATATGACATGTATAAATACACACACAAACATACATATTATATATATATATATATATATATATATATATAATATATAATATAATATAATATAATATAACAATAAATAAATAAATATATATATATATATGGATACAATCCACAATGATGTAAAATCCTTCTGTGGTTTCATAAAATATATATTTCTTGTACAGGAACAGTTCCTGTACAAGAAATATCTATTATAAAACTACAAAAGGATTTTTACATAATTGTAGATTGCATCCCCATTACTTAAGAGGTACGACATAGTACCTAGCTTCGGCAATATTATATATATATATATATATATATATATATATATTATAATATATAGACGGAGAGAGAGAGAGAGAGAAGAGAGGAGAGGTTAACTTCAAAATCTGAAGAGAAGATAGATAGTACTACGCAATTATAGTACTAAGATTGAAAGAAGGCTGTGAGTCTAGCTTGTTCACCCAACGCAGAACTTTCTCACACAACACACCACACACACCAACCTTGGTCAGTAGGCCACATGGCCGGTGGGGAGGCGTGTGTAGAGAGAGAGAGAGAGAGAGAGAGAGAGAGAGAGAGAGAGAGAGAGAGAGGAAAACCAACCTTCGTCCTCGAACCTTAGCTTCTGCCTATACTACTTGACCAGCAACTAGTTTTAAAAAGATCTCGCGTTTATCATCCAAAATTAGCGCCACTTTAATCTTTCGCATGAATTTTATATATTACATCACAAATATATAAATACAACATTGCTGTAACCGTTAACAAATTAACCGCAGGGAATGCAAGCATTCAGAATGAAAATTAACCAAAATCGTAGCACAGAGAAACAAAGAAATGACCAAATCATGTCAAGATGTGAGAGAGGTTCGCTGGCTGCAGCCATCGTTGCCAACTCCAAATCGCGCGGCGAGACCCTCGGGGGACGAAAACGTGTTGCCAGAACCAAAACAGCAGCAAACCCTGAACGGGGGAGAGCTTGCTTATAGCGTATCACTTCATGTGAATGTGCGTAAGCCTTTAATACGTAATGACGGCAACAGTTATATTACAGATTATCGCTGAAGGTATGCCACACTCACAGACGTTTGCGTTATAAAATATGCTGTCTTGATACAAACTGAAAACCAGGACCTGCTTAAACCATAAACATTATGACGTCATTAAAACGCTGGATGCAACAATTCGTCCGACCATGTACTCGGCGACCTAATTTTTTCAATCTCTTTCAGTACACTCGGCACTTCCGTCAAGATCCAGCCCTGGACATAAGGCTCACTTACTTCACTCAAACCCAAACAAGAGGATATGGTCATAAATAAATTAACAATCTTGTTCAGGGGGTATGAATTAAAATGCGTAAGTGGTAGGTCACCCATAGACTGGTTCCATGCCAATGGTTCTTCCCTTCTGTGGAACTTGTTAATATTTGTAATAGTTATTTATAAATATTGATTTAAAACACGACTTTGGAATTGGATACAAGGGTTCACATTGCTTTAGAATGGCAACCCGTAGCGAAGTCGATGAAATGACCAGCGATATGAGATGTGCATATCCAGAGAGAGAGAGAGAGAGTGACGTCAATCATCGCCAGTATCATAAACAAACATCATCTTCGTGTACCAGTGTCCCCTCGAGTAAGTCTATTTGCTGTGCGAATCTTCCCCAGTAAATCATAAACCAAGTTTGGACGAAATCAAACCTCGGGGCAAACTTGTATATAACTACTCAAAAAACAAATGAAAAAAAAAAAACTTCCATTAAAGACAAAATTTCTAATAAAGCCTCGTTTTCACTTAATAGAAATCTTGCAGATAAGCTTTTACACTCAAAAAACCTCTTCCATAAAAGCTGAAACTAAAGTCTCATTTTTCTCAAACGTAAAACAAACCTCTTCCATAAAACCTTTGAACAAAATCTATTTCCAAGCTAAAATACATAAATAAATAAATAAAATCCCATTTCAAGCTTAAATACCCTTTAGGCAAAATAACATTTTAAAAGAAAAAACTCTCCCATAAAAACTATTAAAACATCCAATTTTCACTAAAAAATAAATCTTCCATAATTTAAAAAAAAACCTCTTCCATGAAACCCCTAAACAAAATATATACCATTTTAATTAAACAAAACCTCTCCCATAAAATCTCTAAACATAATCAATATCTCATTATCGCTAAAATATATTAATATATATAGATATATATATATATATATATATATACAAACTAAAAAAAAATTCCCAAGAGAGATATAAACAAATTCCTCTTCCTAGTTTCGCACAAACTAGCAAAGGCCATTCCAAACGAAACCCCGTATATAATTCCAAAAGATAATTACATACGAAGTATAATATATAATTCCCAACGGAATCCCATTCAGAATTCCAAACGATGTCCCATATATGATTCCAAAAGATATTTCCAAACGAAGTCCCATTTAGAATTCCAAACGATGTCCCATATATGATTCCAAACGAAATACCTTATATAATTCCAAATGAAGTTCCATATAATGATTCCAAACGAAGTCCCATATATAATTCTAAACGAAGTTCCATATAATGAATCCAAACGATAATTCCAAACGAGGTCCCTTAGATAATTCCAAACACAAGCGAGAGAGAGAGAGAGAGAGAGAGAGAGAGAGAGAGAGAGAGAACGGAACCCCAATTCCACAGAGGCACCAAAGACGATGACACACCGTTAGCCACAGCGATATGGAGCAGACCAAGGAACAAATTATACCGTCTTGTGGCCGAAGATTAAGACTGGCCACCATGCGGAACCTGGCCACCCCACACACAAGACGTTTCCCTAAGAACATGCAAAGAAATACAGTGTTTTTTTTATCGTTTGAATTTCAGTTTATGTTAAAAAATTCATTTCAAAATACACAAACTTATTATTTTTTATCGTTTAAATTTCAGTTTATGTTAAAAAAACTCATTTCAAAATACACGATTTAATTATTATTACTATTATTATCATGATCATATTCAGTAGATGAAACTATTCATATGGAACAAACAACAAGAATGGGGTGGTCATTATTATTATTATTATTTTATTATTATTATTATTATTATTATTATTATTATTATCATTTAGAATGCGAAACCTATTCATATGGAACAAGCCCACCACAGGGGCCACTGACTTGAAATTCAAGCTTCCAAAGAATATTAGGTTGTTCATTAGGAAGAAGTAAGAGGGGGGAAGGGAAAAACAGAAAGAGGAGATATATACCACTTATCAAAAAGAAAAGATAAATCTATAAATTCATAAACTGATAAAATGTATTAAGATGCAAGGAGAATAAGATTGGGGAAAGTATAAAAAAAACACGCAAAGAAACAATTTTTTTTTTTTAGTTTGAATTACAGTTAACGTTGCAAAATTCTTTTAATACGATGAATTCAACTTCAGTTACTGCTGGAAAAAAAATCTTTTAAAACAGACGATTGAATGCAATGAGCGCGAATGAATTTTTACTTTTTCTGATTTTTTACTTTTTTCGATATTACGACTTACGGAGAGTTAGAGAACTTTTTTTTTACTTTACCAATGACACGACTGACGGATAGTTTGAGCTCTCAAAAAAATTTTGCAGAATTCTGCAGTGATTTTTTCACTTTACCAATGATACGACTTACGGATATTTTTAACTCTCAATAATTCTGAAGAATTCTGCAGTGAATGTTTACTTTGCCAATGATACTACTTACGGATATTTTTAGCTCTTAAAAATTCTGCAGTGAATTTTCACTTTACCAATGACACGACTTACGGGTATTTTTAACTCAAAAATTCTGAAAATTCTGCAGTGAAGTTTCACTTAACCAATAATACGACTGACGGATATTTTGAGCCCTTAAAAATTCTGAAGAATTCTAATAAAAGTAACTAAGGCCATGAGCGAGTGACAGCGAGCATTCTTTTTAAACAGTGATGACTCGTAATTCCAAGAATAACATGCAGTCATCACACTGCACCCAGAATTAAGTGCACAGAGGCGATGGACGATGGCACAACAGCATAGAATTATGCAGAGACCTACCTCCATTGGCCAAATACATATTGAGTACCTCTCATGTGCAAATTCCAGATATGTATACTACAGTAGATTCACATCAACCGTGCATCTAATGTCTAGGTCAGTCCCTTACGACGCTCCTGATTGGCTGTTGATAACCCAATCACAGGGCTGGAAACTCCTCTTAGTCTCTGGAGAGAGTTCACATAGGCAGGATGTATGTTCCACCTCTCCTGAGGGATACTTTTCAAAGCCGTATCCCTCACGAGTGGTGGAACATACATCCTGCCTATGTGAACTCTCAAGAGAGACCGAGAGTTTCCAGCCCTGTGATTGGCTTATCAACAGCCAATCAGGAGCGTCGTAGGGACTGGCCTAGGCATCAGGGTTAAGAGTAAAGTAATGTATTCCGCTCGCCCTGAATTATTTCATTCCACAAAAAAATAAAAAAAAAAAAGATAAAAAAGTCGAAGACATCCATATCATCTAATGGGCAAATCATAAGGGTTGTACAACAGCCTAAATTTAGGAGCCACAATATATAACACAAATTTTAGCTATCTCCTAGGATCGATTAAAATTACATGTCAGCCATCGCAATCATTGGTTCAATTACAAAAACAAAGCATGTCACCCACACTTAAGACTGACTAAATCAAAATTAAAAAAAAAAAAAAAAAAAAAAACACACACACACATGTCGATCATTGCTCACACGAAAAGAACTTTAATTCCACCCTCAATCCTACAGCGAGAGAAACATATGGTGGTACTTGCATCAAAACAAAAAGCAGCATAGACCCACATCACTTACAAAAATCTACAACATATTCATACCTACAAAAACTTACACCAACATTCACTTCGAAACTTGGTCCAGCTGCCTCCTCAGCTCTCATAAACAAAAAAAAATGTAAGTACTCGTAAAGAAAAAACAAGAAAATGTAACTACTCGTAATGGAAAAAAGAAAATGAAAATGCAAGTACTCCAAAAATGTAACTACTCATAAAGAAAAAAGCAAGAAAAAGCTACTACTCGTAAAGTAAAAAAGAAGAAAATTTCACTACTTGCAAAGAAAAAAACAAGAAAATGCAACTACCCAACGAAAAAAACAGACGGAAATGCAACTACTCTTAAAAAGAAACGAAGAAAGAAAAAATTAACTACTCAGTAAAAAAAAAGGAATATGCAACTACTCGAGAGAAAATAAAGGATATGCAAATACCCGTAAGGAAAGAATTAATTGCAACTATGAGTAAAGAAAATACTATACATTGCAAATGCTCTTAAAAGCAAAAATAAATAAATAAATAAATAAAGTTAATCGCCTGACGACGATTTCTTAACGCAGATTAAACCATCCTTATTACAAATCAATCGATACTATAATAATCTCTCTAAAAATAATAACAATAAATAAATAAAAATAATAATAAAAAATAACGAACCTCAGACATGACTCAAATCCGCAACCTGA